>NW_020798711.1:600000-757052 GCF_003344945.1 Aspergillus welwitschiae | reverse complement strand
ATAGACGGGTTTTTTTTTTTTTTTTTTTTTTTTTTTTGTTTGCTTTCCTTGGTTCCTCTTTATGTGTATGTATAAGTACCTACTGTCTTGCTCGAATACACTGTGATGTGTTATTATTCTGCTTGTTTATTTGAAAATATCTAGGTTGTTGTTGATCATAGACAACTAGGTTGAATGTAACAGGATGGCTCGATAAGTAGTGTCTTTTGATTGATTATCTCCATGCAGCAAGGCAAATTAATAAATACAGTACATAATGCAAAGTCGTGATATTCACATAATCGGGGGGTGTAGATATGTAGATATAAGGGGGAAATGGTCAAAAAGGAATAAATGGACAAGGAAATTTCATCAATGAGACGCGACACGGCGCGTCATTGAGCAAGAGCGTGATGCGGGGAGGGTGAACAGCCACTTCAGACAAAACTCCGAGGAAATCAACAAGGAAAGACAGTCGAAGGTTCGTAAGAAAAAACCGAGCAACGCAGTAGGAGGTATCATATGGTAAATCCCGGAAAC
Organism: Aspergillus welwitschiae; assembly: GCF_003344945.1. NCBI lineage: Eukaryota > Fungi > Ascomycota > Eurotiomycetes > Eurotiales > Aspergillaceae > Aspergillus > Aspergillus welwitschiae. The sequence goes on along the minus strand of NW_020798711.1, from coordinate 756,533 downwards.
ACGCCCAATCTCAGTATCCAAGCAGTAGTTCCACCTACTGGCGGACTGTTGCACAACTCGCTAACCTTTAAAGAAAAGATATATCGCTCCATGAATAAATGTGCAGTGGTTAGAAAATCGGAAAAGGAAAAGTCCCCCAATTTGCAAGTTTGCTGTTATTTTTGGTCTTCCTTTTTTTTTTTTTTTTTTTTTTTTTTTTTTTTTTTTTTTTTTTTTTTTAAGTTTTGTTGTGTTTGGTTCATAACGTGGGGCTGAAGTCGCTCAGTCGATCATCATGCGATTCGGCACCTGGCCCGAGATATTGGAAGACAACTCAGTTGTCTTCTCGTCCTTGTCGCGGGACTTCTTCTTATGGACGTGCTGCTTCAGGCCTTTGTGGAAATTGTGCATGCAAACGCAGGCGTTAGTGATCGTCAAAACGATCAAGAGAAGCGTGATAACAGCGAAGAATGTCAGAGACCGCCGGGCGGGCAGGTACTCTTGGTATGTTTGAGGCTGGTACATGCGGACCAGCTTGAATAGGAAGTATGCCATGGCTGCAAAGTATAGAAGCTGCGATACCAGTTAGAAGATAATTCAGACCCATGTGCTGCTAGGACAACGTACAATGACAACGATCATTCCGATCGAGCTCTCTCGTTTCACGAAGATCGCAGCGCAAACAAGAATAAGAATTGTAACGGGAATGGCAGCCGTCGTGAGAGCGAATTCAACATCCGTCTTGTTCGTGACAATGACAAGGAACTGAACCGTAAAACCGAGGAAAAAGAAGAAATCGAACTTCAGCAGAGCGATATAGATCTAGAAATCCTGTTAGATTCGGGTCCCAACTTCGACGGACATGCAGAAGTACCTGATATGTAAGATACCGGCGCTTCATTCGCAGATCGGCGCTGATATGCTTGTAGATCGACCATGCGAATTCATCGTAGAGCTTCCAAGCGATGATCATCATCAAAATTGAGCCCATGGCAACGACACACGGAATGATAATCAGAAAGGGCTCTGTCTCCCCCCACACGTCTATGGTGATGGCGCTTTCGGCCACGAGCATTTCGATGGAGTCCTTGATTTGCTGGACTTGCACCGCCCCGTAAATCAGAAGACCGAGATTGCACACGCACAGACCAATGACTTGAATGGTATTCTTGAGACGTAGAGCATCGTAAACGAGGATCAACTCATATATAAACCCGAAACAGTAGAGCGCCAAGAAGGTTGTTACTGTCTTTGACGCAGTCGAGACCTCGCCCTTTGGGAACAGTTGGATCTGGAAGTTTGCGAAGACATAACTATTCGCGCGGTGATCAGCATAAGTACTCGGAAATCTGCGATTCAACAGTAGTAAAAGTCACACTTACGACTCGAGGGCAAGGGTAATGATGGTCTGGATGAGTGTGACAATGCAGAAGGACCAAGTCCATAACGAGTTTGGTCGGTACATCCTGTGTCGCTTTGGGGGGTCCGGAGGAACATTCGTATACCCTTCTCGGGCACGGAAACCGCGTCTAAAAGATGGATCGAAAGTGCCCCCAAGCAGGGAGGCCCGCGAATTGTGGGAATAAATCTTGACGAAGTGCTCCGTTACGGAGCTGGTGTCCGTCGGAGGCTCAGGATCGGGATACAATATGACGGTTCGACCACCCGACGGCCGCGATAATATAGCACAGGTAGAGGATCAAGGATACAGATTCGTGATGCGCGGAGGTGACAACCCCGATCTGAGTGGGTTGCGGCCGTGGCCTTGTTTTTGAGGATGTCAGGAGGGGGAGTTCAGGAGGTCGGAGTTCTCGAAGATGACGGGTTCTGCGAGGGACGACCACTCGACGACAAGCGTATAAGCCACACCAAGCCACACTCGAGACGGGCTAACGGAGCGAGTGGAGGGGAATCTGCGCCCGGAGAATGGCTCGCTGCAGGGTGAAGGAGGAGGATGGGAAGTCTCGGGGGGATGCCGTAGGATTGTTAAGCCGTGGTGCGAATTGTCGTGTGTTACCTTTGGGCGGGGAGGCTCAGTCCGATGATCGATGGTTCGGGATTGGAGGAGGTCAGTTGGCGTAAGGCTGAGCACCTGCGGACTCAAAACCGAAGCCCAGAGTCAGTCGGAGAGAGGGATAGCAAGAGAGAGAGAGAGAGACCGGGGGAGGGAGAAAAGAGAGAAAAGGAATAAGGAGAAAAATGCAATGGAGGTGAAAGGGGAATGAAAACGAGTGTCGGGAGGAAGGAGGAAGTATGAATGTGAGAGGTGGAAAAGGAAGGCTGGGAGAAGAACGATCGAAGATGATGGGTGGAATGGCAATGAGAGAGCGAGAGACAGAGGGAAAAACGGAGGCTGCTGTCAAGCTAAGCCCGAGATGTGAATAGTGAACCAACAGACAATTCCAAACGGATTACTCACGCACTTTTGGAGAGAAGGAGGAGAAGGAGGAGGGGGCTGCTTTTCGGTCGGGGGAGGCGTATGTGGCATCCAGGGTTCAGCTGGGAGTCCAGACACAGCAATGGAAGGGAAAAAGCGGGAAAAAGCAGCGATGATCACAAAAATCCGAGGAGGGTTGGACGATGCTCTGGAAGACTAACTAACCCACACCTTACATGACAACCCAGTTTAGTCGGAGTCAAGCATATAAGCGACGGTTAACGGCAAAGCAAGTTGCGTTGGGGTTCACCCAAATGTGCCAGACTCCCGTCCTGGGCCCAATTTTCTTCTAATTTTATGATGGTTTATCATGGCGTTCGGCTTATACACGGGATTATCCTCTCAGAGCCAAGAAGCTTTTAATCTACCCACGGTAATTACGGGAGGGACCTGGACCATTCATGAGGAAAATAGTCTTGGTTACTCAGTCAGTACTGAACATGAAGATTAGATATGCTCCAGCTTGTTTGGCTGTTCTTGACTATTTTCCCTTGCTCCTTTTTTTTTTCCTTTCTTCCTGAGGACAGACTAAGGTTTCTGCTTACGGAGGGATGAGTGTTTGTTGTGGTGATAAAATCAATCCTTCGGTGTGTTGTTGTGAATTGTTGTTATTCGTTATTCCGGGTCTCAGAACTGGATCCCGTGCCTGGGCTAAACTCGAGAAAGAAAGGAACTAGACTCGATTGTCTCCTGAATTCGTCGCGTCGCAGTGGGTCGGACCCATGGACCGGCTGCCTCTTGAAACTGGGTTCCCGATTACGATTTTATTAACTCTCTAGTAAAATGCCGCGCGTTACCTCTCTCAAGCCCTATTATTACTTGACTATTGTAGCTCCGGATTTCTGTGTGTGCACTTACTCGCATCTCGCCCCAAAGGGGCGCATCCGAGTCACACAGTTCTTAGTAGAATAGTTATCGGGCTGGCTACCGAAGTACCGACAGAACAGTCATTCCAAGGTGTTGGGGCATTCATCGATCGCGTTATTTCGGGAGCTTTGTTATCCAATTGGATTACCTTGATACTCTAGGTTATCCGATCGGTCGAAAAACTGTATCAGCAAAGTGCGGCAGTTCTATACACCATGGCAGTGGGTATGGGGGAATGTCAACCTTTCTAAGTGGCGGAAGAGCTGCAAACCAACGGCTCACAAGAAAGTCTAAAATAGGCAAGCATGGATCGCTGACGGCAGGAGATCCGTAACTATAAGATGGAAGAATGTTTGAAATGCGATCTACATGTGAATCATCCACATCCACGGCATTTTTGTAGGGAAATATGCCCACCATGCGATGCCTTTGAATCAGATCCATAAACTTCACCATATCTGAGTTGTTGTTCACTATACCGGCCTGAGAGATCCCGCTTACGAAAGATCTACGCCGTAGGATGAGGATGTCTTAGGCAACCATTCCACTGTTTACTAGTTATCTACAGCAGTCAACTGTGTGCAGACTAGATAAACGTTGCACCGAACTACCTCCCCATCTAGACTAGCGCGCGCCAGACGGCTTCCCTTTGCCCCGGAGATGGAACGGGGCCAGAATTGGGGCCAAATTTGTGGTGGCCGGCTCAGATCAGACCAGATCCGTGGCTCAGTTTCCTGAAACCTAGTACAATGTGCGGTGTCACTTTGGGTGCATGGCAACCTCTGCATGGTCAGCAGTTCCTCGTTCAGTCAGTAAAGAAGAAGAGTGATTTTGTCGTTGCCTCGCTTCTGCAGTGAATCATGAAGCACCTGGAAGAGGTCTAGGTCGACAAAATTTGCCTTAGGCAGACGCATAACGACATTTAAGCCTCTTCTCACGCCAGGTTACGTACCCATCTAACCTTATTGTCGGAGTCGACGCCGTACCGACGAATTAGCTAGACTTGATAACGTGTATCTCCAAGAGCAGATACGGAGCAAAAAGTCTTTCATCTACTTGGGAAACCTCTTTGATTTCGGTGACTCCGGTCTCACCATGTATGCAAGCACAAGCACCAATGCGGTTCTCAAACCAAGGTGCTGAAAGCCACAGGTCTGTGAGCCCATGAATTCTTCTAAGACAGTGTCGTGTGGCTATTTTAGTGCGCTTTCCCCTCCCACCCCTTGCTGCTTGCTCCATGTGCCATTCGACGTGCTTAGTGTGCCCCCGGTGAAACAACGGCAATGTAAAAAACACCCAAGATTTTCCGTCGTCACAGATTGCAGTATTGCTATGGCGACACAGGTCTCACTCAGGCTTGTCTGAAGTCATGACACTAAAGGGCTGTCTTCTCTACGCTTTAAAACTACACTCTAGCTCGGCGAGTGGAGAGCCTGTTCTAATTGGTCGTCATGTCAGGAGAACTCTTCCAACGGCTGTCGCGTCTATGTGGCTGCCTGCCAGCGGTTCTGGAATGGCATCCATGGGCCGGATCTCTGCTGGTTCAACTTAAGAATGAATTTTCCACGTGAGTGGCGGGTAAGACAAACGAGTCTGCTCCGCAAGAATGGATAAATCAGCCGCGCGAGACTGAACTGCTCCACAGTGTTTTCAGGGACACGCATAGGGCTCGTGGTTTTGCCCCTTTTAGCCGTAGACTATCCGTACCTAAAGCATCACTTCGTCGGAGCTGACCTGCCTGATTGTGGAGTGGAGTCGAGATCTGATCCAAGGTTCTGTTCACCGGGCGCACAACATCTGGCAGTCTACAAACTTTAGACCCGAGATCGTCACAACCTATGTAGCTTCAAGGTCTAGAATTTGTAGTGGAGAGCGAAGGGTTAAGAGACTCATGGGCCAGTGGAGCTTCAGAGCCTCGCTTTGTAGTCGATCAAAGTACACTGTGGCTTATTGAGATCAGGAATAATGACAATTACACCACACTAGCCATATGTAAAAACCAAGTGCAAAAAGGGACATCACATAAAAAGGTTAAACGGAAAGGAAGGAATGAAGACAAAAATCAAAAAGAGAACTCCGATGCGGGGAATCGAACCCCGAGCTGCCGTGTGAAAGACGGCGATGTTAGCCGTTACACCACATCGGATTTGTTGTGAAAGTTACAGCAACTTTATGTTAAATAAGCTACACTTCTCAAAGTAGAGGTCTTGGCATTACCGTAAATGACGGTACCTTCCGCCAGCTGGAAATCGTGAGCGTGGCCTCTTTCTGGCATCTCGCGACCTCACCTCCCGGACCTCCTACCAGTATCTCCTCCTCTTCTACTCTTCAGCCGACTCCTTCCCTCTTCATCGGCCAATTGCTTCCTTGCTTCTTGTTGTCATTGTTGTTTAATTCAGCTTCACTTTCTTTGATTCTTATCTTCTTGAATCTCCTTATTCTTCAAAATGGTGAGCACCCTTGTCCTGCCGATCCTCTTGGTGGCTACCGTTGTCTCCCAAGCGAACTCAACCAGACCATCGACGAATTGTGACAACTTCAGTCAATTAGACTAAGGGCAACCTCATCTAACGTCTGTATTCTCTTCAGGCCTCTCCCCGTGCTGCTTCCCCCATGACCTCCGGTGCTGAGTCCGGTCCCGACTCCAAGTCTGCTGGCGCTGGCACCGGCGCCTCTGCTGTCTCCTCCGTCAACCGCCCTTCCTCTCCTACTCCTCCTGGTGGTCCCCGGGCTGCTATGCGTCGCCGCGCGGCCGCTGACCATAAGGAGTCCCTCCGCAATGCCAGACCCAGCTCGACTCGCGCCGCCGGTGCTGGTGGCTCCTCCGGCACGATGCTCAAGCTCTACACTGACGAGAGCCCCGGTCTAAGGGTTGACCCCGTTGTTGTCCTGGTTCTCAGTCTGGGCTTCATTTTCTCCGTCGTTGGTCTCCACGGTAAGTGTGCTTTCCGGGTTGTCTTCTGGGTGGTGAAGTGGCCTCTAACGCGCATATCCAGTCATTGCCAAGATCACCCGCAAGTTCTCCTCATAAGCCGCTGAAATGCGACTTGTACTCTCGCCCCGTTGCTGTCTCCTGGTCCTATTATACGTGATATGTCTGGCTCGTGTCGAATGATTCGGGGTCGCGCGCGAGATCAGCAGCGCAGGGATCAAGCGAGGCCAGCGAATCCATCATCCAACCTTTTGCCCTTCGATACATATACCCCTGGTGTCCCTTGCCTCTTTCTTGTGTGTGCTGGTAGTGGGGAAGGCACATGCCGATCTTGTGCTTCTACAATTGGTCCAAATCTATCTGCAGAATAGGATGGAACAATTATCGCTAAATTATGCCGTGCACTTGTGCCCATCAACAATTAATGGAGAGCCCTAGTTCCGTGAAGAAATGCGTTTTGTGTAATATAGTGCTTGTCAATGAAAACGAGACTCGATGAAAACCCACCCCGATCCTTATATCAATTAATTAAATCAAACAAACCCACAACCACACCCCCATCTCCTCCCTACTCCTGCGCAGCAATCAATTGACGAATCTCCCCAGCCCTCCTCACCAACTCCCCCACATCCCCCACCTCCGGCCCAGGCAAAGAACTCACATACCCAGGATACACCTCACGAAAAACCTCCCTCTCCCCACCATCATCCTCCCCGTCCCCATAGACAGGAACCAGCTTGACATGTGCATAATCCACCTCCAACCCCTCAAACACCATCCCACATCTCCCCACTCCCAGCGCCTCCATCAACACCCGTCCAACCGTCCACGCCGCGCCCATCAACCCTTCAAAGTCTTCCTCCCCAAGGGCAAATATATCACTCCCCAAATGTGTTCGCGGCACTAGCACCGTGAACCCGGGCGTGTTCGGATAAGGCGTTAGAAAGGCTACATGGGACTCATCCTCCCAGATACGCCATTGAGGGTGCTCGGTGCCCCGGATTATGTTCGCGAAGAGGTTGGTGTCTGAGGAAGGGCCGTGGAAGGTGTAGTTGGGGGTGGATGGGGTGTGGGTGGTGATGGTGTCGGCTATGTGGGTTAGGTGGGCGGAGGGCATGCGGGGGCCGGATTTGGATGTTATGTAGCTTTGGGGGTGGGAGGAGGATTGAGGGTCGTTGAAGGTTGTTTCGGGACTGGTTATCGGGGTCCAGGTTGAGGTGAGGCCGTGGAGGGGGAGGAGGGAAAGGGTGGTGTTGCCGGAGGTTATTAAGGCGATGCGGGGGGTGTGGTAGGTTGATTTGAGGGAGGGGATGATGGTGCGGAGGGTGACGAGGGTGGAGATGAAGGTGGACTTGGGGAGGGCGAAGAGTGTGGTCTTGGGGGTGGTGGTATTGGTTAGGGTTGCGATGGTGTGGCCGGGTGTTGTTGGGTGGTGGGAGAGAGAGATGGTGAGGTTGTTGGTTTGGTAGATTTCGGTGGTCATGTTGTTGTTGTGGTGGTGGTAGATGGTTTGGTTCTGGTTGTGGTGGGCTATGAATGTTTATGTGATGGTGAAGGTACCTTGGTGCTAGTGCTGATGTATAGTTGCTTGAACTGGCGTGAGTCATGGCTAGCAAGGAATACTAGCTCAACTTATACGGTGGTGAGATGATTAGATCATTGCAGTAGTAGTGTCAGTCTTGGTGGTTTAGTAGGAGGCCTAGTATATTGTTTGAATATATACAGTGCCAGTGTAGAGAGTCCTGACACCGAGACCCATAGATTATACTGAGTGATAATGTCACATGTACATGGGCACCCAACTGCCAGAGAACTACTATGACATTTAAAGGACTATTCAACACTAGCACAGGTGATGTATATATTATGCACACATGCCCCCCAGTAAAGGACGATACAATAGCATTAGATATATATTAGTAAGTAGATCAATCCACATACTAAGAATGGCCTAAGGTGAAGTACACGTGGATGACATATTCACACAAGCAAGGTCTGCCCTACGCACAGTACTGAGATCTGGCATACCTCAGATGCAAAGCAAGATCAGTTGGTTCCTACTCAGACACCCACCAATTACAGGGATGGAAGCACGATGGAAATTCCCCGGTTTCAAAACCAAGAGCAGTGGGGTAGACCCCCAAAGCATTAGTGGCAGGATCGAGTAAGTAAAGTAGTAACTGATAGAGCGCTATCATCAAGTCTGCTCCCCATAAAGCCATGGAGCTCTTGGCAGAGCGACAGGTTGCACCAACAAACCAATCCATGACTTGGCTGACATCCTTATCTGATAGTCTACGGTTTCTTATCATCGTCCGCTCCCAACTCGGGCCAATGGGCGTCGTTGCGCTGACCTCCGCTGATAAGAAGCATTTCCGCCTCGCCAATGAGCTGCCCGGGCTTGATACGTTGATAACCCACTTGGGGTTCGGCTGTTCATTTTCGTGCAAAGGAAGTGGAGGGGCCATGGGATAATCCATGTGTATGCGAATGGAACTGTGGAACGATGGCACTGACTAGATTGCTCGGTACTAAACTCCCTGGAGCTAGTCCACTGCCATTAATGTTACACTCCCATCTGATGAAAGCACATTACGAAACGACCACCAGGAGTTGCTCTTATCAGCCATTCGCTTCCCCAGGCCTGACTCCTCGGATCCAATGATATTGGATCGGTAGTCATTGATTCAATATGGACTTCCCGCCGATCACCAGCGTGTCTGCGAGGTCGGAGATTTTTCAAGGGTCCCGTGCCTTATATGTTCTTGCCTCTGCCGCCATGCTCAAGATCTTGTCTCATTCAGTCATCCTACAGCCATAGCAAGGCATCGCTTCGCGTGTTCATACGCTGCCAACATGTCTTCAGACACAGTCACATTCACAGCGCCTCTCTCGCAAGGGTTTGGATATGGCATCATCATTGGTCTGGGCTTTGCCTTTGCCCTGCTTATGATCTTTATCACCTGGGCTCTGAAGAGGTATGTAGTCTAATCCCATTTCAACCATGGCCTTTGGCCCCTTCAAGCTTTGGAGTCTAGCGGGACTTACGGTTCTTGTGTAGATACCAGAATGAAGTGCAGACATCGGAAATGTTCTCAACGGCTGGAAGATCAGTCAAGTCGGGCTTGGTTGCCGCGGCAGTTGTCAGTAGTTGGACATGGGCTGCAACTCTTCTTCAGTCGACTACTGTGGCTTACGAGTACGGCATCTCGGGCCCTTTCTTCTACGCATCAGGTACTTACAGCCAGCAACAATACGGTCAATATCATTCTGATTCGGTGATACAGGTGCTACGGTCCAGATCATCTTGTTCGCTACACTGGCCATCGAGCTCAAGCGGAGGGCTCCAAATGCGCATACCTTCCTCGAAGCACTCCGTGCTCGATACGGAACCGTTGTTCATGTTGTTTTCATCGTTTTCTGCCTAATGACCAACATTCTCGTTACTGCCATGCTGCTTACCGGAGGTTCTGCCGTCCTGACGTCTCTCACGGGAGTTAATACAGTTGCTGCCTGTTTCCTCCTGCCAATTGGTGTCGTGCTCTACACCCTGTTTGGTGGTATAAAGGCGACATTCATCACGGACTATTTGCATACCGTCGTGATTATTGTCGTCATCTTCATCTTTGCATTCTCTGCCTACGCGACTAGCGACAAGCTTGGCTCCCCTGGAGCTGTCTATGATGCACTAGTAGCAGCATCGAAGCTCCACCCAGTTGACGGCAATGCAGAGGGAAGCTATCTGACCATGAGGTCGAAGGAGGGTGGCATCTTCTGGATTATCAACCTGGTCGGCAACTTTGGGTATGTCAACCACCACACTTCCGTATAAATTACTTGCTAACGAACCCCATCAGTACTGTCTTCCTCGACAACGGGTACTACAACAAAGCTATTGCCGCAAGCCCCGTGCACGCTTTTCCCGGATATGTCATTGGTGGTCTTTGCTGGTTCGCAATCCCTTGGTTGTGCGCCAGCACTCTGGGCATGACTGCTCTCTCTCTGGAGGGCACTCAGCGCTTGAGCCCCGACGACGTCACAGCCGGTCTTGTCCTGCCCTTTGCCGCCGTCAAGCTTCTCGGCTACAGCGGCGCAGTATGCACAACAATCATGATCTTCATGGCAGTCACCTCCGCTTTCTCCGCCCAGCTGATTGCTGTCTCATCCATCTTCACCTACGATATCTACCAGGCCTACATCGACCCATCCGCCAAGGGCAAGCGTCTCGTCTGGGTTTCGCACATGACCTGTGTGTTCTGGGCCATCGCCATGGCCGGTTTCTCCACCGGTCTCTACTACGCTGGTATCGGAATGGGCTACCTCTATCTGCTGATGGGCGTGATCATCTCCTCTGCAGTCTTCCCCGGCGCCATGTCCCTCATCTGGAAGCACCAGAACTGGATCGCAGCAGCCGCCTCGCCACCCCTCGGTCTTGCGGTCTCCCTTATCGCCTGGCTCGTGACAACCAAGAAACAATACGGCATATTAACCGTCACCACAACCGGCGCAAAGTGAGTCCATCCCCACACCTTCCCTCCTCAAACAATCAACTAACATAGTTAAAAGCTACCCAATGCTCGCCGGTAACGTCGCCGCCCTCCTGAGCCCCGTGATCTTCTCCCCGATCCTCACCCTCATCTTCGGCTCTCAAAACTACGACTACGGCACCATGCGCGCCATTCGCCGCGTCGACGACGCCGACGTAGCAGCAGCCGCTCACATCGACATCGAACTCATCCCCGGCGAAATCAACACCCAGTCCGCCGCCCAGGAGGAAGAAGAAACACGCAAACTCAACCGCGCCGCTCTCTACTCCCGCACCTTGACCATCTTCATGGTCCTCTGCTTTCTCATTCTCTGGCCCATCCCTATGTATGGCAGCTCGTATGTCTTCAGCAAGAAGTTATTTACGGGTTGGGTCGTTGTCGGTCTGATTTGGCTTTTCTGCACGACTTTCGGGGTGGTCATTTTCCCGTTGTATGAGGGTCGGGAGAGTATTGTGAGGACGGTGAGGATGATGGTGTTGGATATTATGGGGAAGAGGGGAAGGAGAAAGGGCATGATTGTTGGGGAGATGACGAGTGGGGATGTTTCGGGAGTGCAGACGCCTGTGCTTGAGAAGAAGGAGGTTTTGGAGAAGTAGGTTTTTTTTTATGGTAACTGGATGATGAGACGTGTTTGATGTCTGGATATGTTGGGCTTGGGATGGTTATGATTGGTTTTGTTATTTTGGCTTGGATATATACCCCATTCGTTACTGTACAGTGTTAAGTTAGATAGTATGATAATATGAATCTACGCATATAGTATACACCTCATTAGAGCAATTAACTCCGATTCGATACAATACATGCACGATAGCGAGTAAGCTAACCACCAGACGTAGAGAACAGCAGACAAGCAAAAGGTATTCGATAAATACAGAGACAGACCATCAACCCATCATAATACATCATCAGCGAAAAAGCATCGAAACGATTCATCACTTATACACATGGTTCTGCTGCTCTGCCTGCTGCTGCGGCGCTACCACACCCCCGGACGCCTGTGGAGGCGGGCCCGATGCCTGCTGCGGGGGATAGAAAGGTGCACCGCCGCCATAGTACGCCTGCGGTAGTTGACCCGGTACGACACCTGGAGGGGGTCTTGTATCTGGTGTGATATCAGGACGGTCGCTGGAAACAAGTGTTAGTTTCTATCCTTCCCTGCTCCTTGGGTGGGTTGGAGGGGGGAATGGAGTTACCGTAGATCCTGCGTGAAGCGGCATGTATAGCAGGTTACTTCCTATAAGGATATTAGTTTACGCCATCCAAGGTGCATAGAGAGGAGAGAACAGTCTGTTAACATACCTTGTACTTATGTGTTGCGAGAGGGATGACAGGCTATAAGTATGTACGGTCAGTTTGGTCCGAGGTCATGTGGATGGGGGACAAGGTTACAATGAAGCAGACGGTGAACCACGGCCTAGTTGATCATCATACATTAGCATACACCTCCAAACATATTCCCATCTAAGAAATTAGTCAAGTTGAAGCTTACCATCTCGTCAAACAATGACCATTCCAATGTTGGCCTAGATCAAAAGGAAGACGGGTCAGTCAATAATCGATTTAATTATTGGTTGGATCAGGAACCAGAGCTAAAATTAGCAGTCATGATTGTCAGGGTCCAGGGACTCACAGTTATAGCAGAACGCGCGGACATTCTCGTATCCTTCTAGCATGGAAGTGAACTCTGGATTCCTTTGGTGTTAGTTTTGGCATACTCTTTGTTGGTCGTGAGTTCTTGTGGAATCAATGTTCAAGATGGTCGTCGCCCCGGTCGGTGGTCGTGTGGAGTAACTAGGAGGGAAGGGAGTAGATAAGTCACATACCATGTGTTCCGAAGGTGATGCAGATGGCCATGTTTACGGCTTTGGAGTGCTCCCAGGATAGACAACGGGTGGGTTGGTATATTCTAACTAAGGAGGTAATAAATGACAGGAATCGGGATCGTGTTGGATCATGTAATGCGACGTGTAAAGGGACAACATTGGCAGCAGCCCAAGTAATGGGAAGGGGGAGGCAGCCATATAATAAACTGATTGGGGCTGACGTGTGGCGCTGTGGCTTGGCGCGGTTTGGCACTTGGCGTTCCGCACTCGGCGGTGTCGTAAGTTGCTGCGGTCCCATTTATATATATAGTGAGTTAGCAGTGTAGCCTGCGTGCTGGAAAAGCTACGTGTCTACGGTACAGCGCTGCAGTAGTTCTGCGATTGGATCAACTTGTATTCACTAGGATATTTTGAAATGATTAACAAAGAATCTGAATCAAGTAGCAGGTAAATGCGCGGAAGAATCACCGCCTCGTTGTGCCCTCTAGGCAACCCCACAGCATTCCGTTTTGGACCATATGGCTGCATTTCCTTCCAGCTCTTGCATGGGACCTTTCACTGCACGATACTTCTGCTTGAATTATCCGAAAGGGTTATAGACATCGCTTTGGCGAATCAGACCGGTGTCTGCGGTCGTATGTTCATTGGGTCTTGAAAAGGAGGATGGCGCAGTGCCCGAGGTAGAAGTAGATGAAGTGTTTCGTCTCTGCTCGAAAGTTAGCCCGTACCCCTGATGCCCTGGCCATGACACTCACCATGCGTGACGAAGCTGCCAAAGTTCCTTCCGACTACACAGTGCCATGTCGCACCCTTGCGCGAATCGAACTGTAGATTGTGAGCAATGAGGGGTGGTCCGGATGCAGTGCGCAATGCTGACCTCTCGCTTGATGTATTGGGCGATATCCTGCTGTCGTTAGCAAAGTCAACCAACAGATGACACCGAACCTACCTTCTCAATGTGGTACTTGTCCATTGCCTCAATTGCTAGCCGTTGTATTAGCCCTCCTTTTCGAGGTGACCCGTAGGGCTGACCATACCAACTTCAACGGCCTCCTGCTGCATATCCTCCGTCTGCCATGTTGTAAGCACAATTCTTGGTTACCTCCAGCAATTCCTCTTACCATATCGACGGACTTGATCTGCGCTGAACGGTCATGTTAGCCATCATTTGACGATGCCGCGTCCGGGGACTTACCCTCAAGCTTATCTTTCTTTTCGCTAGCCATTTTGCTGGACGTCGATGAGGAATGTAGTAATAGGTTAAATGAGCAAGGATTCAAAACAACGATCAAGCACTATTAATTTAGTGTACGCAGACGTCCCACGAAGCCCAATGGAAGTATTGGGAATCAACATTGCTGGCTGCGCGCAATGGACGCCGCCCGGATCACGCACGGGCCAGGCCGCCATCCTCACCGCCCTCGGCACTATAAGGAAGCAAAAAAAAAACATTCCACCAAAATTTTTTCGAACTTTTTCTTTCCAAACAATTTCAGTGGCACACATTGTCACAATCATGGAGAGCACCAGAGTATTTGTCTCTGGCCTTCCGCCAACCTTGTCTGATGATCAATTGAGGAAGCACTTCGCTACTCGCTTTCAAGTCACGGACGCTCATGTATTGCCTAAACGCAGGATTGGCTTCGTGGGCTTTAAGAGCCATGAGGTGGCCCAGCAGGCTGTGTCTTACTTCAATAAGACTTACATGAAGATGTCCAAAATCTCAGTAGACATTGCTAAGCCGGTATGTGCTCTACTCCCTATTCCCACTTGCTTTGTTTCTTTTGTTTTCCCCGCTGACAGTCAAGGTGGTCTTGTGACTGACCAGTAATCTTGTAGATCGATGCCGAACCCACTCGCAAAGCTGGAAAACATGATAAGAGTTCTGGTAGCAATGCTGCAGATACTTCCCTCAAGCGTAAACGGGATGGCGAGAACGCCCCGCAAGACGCTCGCTTGCAAGAGTATCTCTCTGTAATGCAACATTCGTCTAAGACCAAGACATGGGCAAATGATGATGTGCCCAAGCCGCCGGAGAATGACTCACCTGCAGAACAGCCCGCTGAAGTAGAGGAGCAACCTCAGGAGCTTACCTATGCACAGAGGAAGAAGGCGAAGCTTGGCGAGGAATATGATCACTCTAAGGAGATGCACACAGCTGACCGCGAAGCTCATGGATCACCTGAACCCATGGTGGTAGACCACAGTGGAGAAGGCAACGCCGAGGCACCGGCAGAGCAAGATGATACTGTCGCCGAGGCTGAGGCGCCAGCTGTTTCGGATGCGGACTGGCTCCGCTCCAAGACAAGTCGCCTTCTTGGTCTGCTTGATGAGGAAGAGCAGGCGGATTTTGACGCTGCTGCGCAGCAGAAGGAATCTGCAGCTCCAGAAGAAGCAGAGGATCCAGGTGCTGACTCTAGGGATGCCCAGATTGTCGCTCCCGCAGCGACTGAGGATAAGACGGTTCAGGAGCCGCAGGTCGACACGAATATTGAGAATATCCGTCTATCTGCACGTCTGTTCGTGCGAAACCTTGCTTACGACACCTCGGAGTCAGATCTTGAACCGCTATTTGCTCCCTTCGGACGAATTGAAGAGGTCAGTGAATCCATGAGTTTTATTTTCTGCCATCCACGACCCCCTCCCCAGCTCAATGATGATCGTCCTGATAGGGACATCAGATGCAAAGCACATGATGTTACCAGGAAAGAGTATTTTAGTAGATGCCTCTTGTTATCTGATGAGCTATACACCTCAATATTGTTGCTTGATTCACTCATTAGTTATTTGAATTATGCTAATGTGCCTAGATCCATGTGGCTTTCGATACTAGGGTTAATACCAGCAAGGGCTTTGCCTATATTCAGTACCTCGACGCAGATGCGGCCGTAGAGGCCTACAAGAATCTTGACGGAAAGCACTTCCAAGGTCGCTTGATGCATATTCTGCCAGCAGCTGCAAAGAAGACTTACAAGATTGATGATGCGGAGCTGGCGAAACTACCCCTGAAAAAGCAAAAGCAAACCAAAAAGAAGATGGATGCTTCGTCTTCTACGTTTAGCTGGAACTCTCTCTACATGAACGTGAGTAGCTCGTATGATAGCCGCCACTACTATACGCTAATATATTGCAGACGGATGCCGTTATGTCTTCAGTAGCTGAGCGACTTGGTGTTTCCAAAGCAGATCTTTTGGATCCTACTTCATCTGATGCTGCTGTGAAGCAGGCCCACGCTGAAACCCACGTAATTCAAGAAACGAAAGCTTACTTCTCAGCTAATGGGGTTAATATCGAAGCCTTCAAGCAGCGGGAGCGTGGAAACACTGCTATCCTTGTAAAGAACTTCTCGTACGGCGTCAAGACTGATGAGCTCAGGAAAATGTTCGAACCATTCGGGCAAATAACGAGGTTACTCATGCCTCCTAGTGGAACGATAGCTATCGTGGAGTTTTCGAGACCCGATGAGGCCCAGAAGGCTTTCAAGGGACTTGCCTACCGGAAACTCGGAGACTCCATCCTCTTCCTGGAGAAGGCACCCAAGGATCTGTTTGATGCTGCAGTCGTGCCACAGAAGGCAACGATAGAGACTAAGGCTGTCTCTCAAGGCTTCTCCACTGCTGACACTTTCGCGGCAGATGAGGTTGATGACCTTACGCCCACTACAACCCTCTTCGTAAAGAACCTCAACTTTGCTACTACGAACCAGAGTTTTGTGGACCTCTTCCGGCCACTGGACGGCTTTGTGTCTGCTAAGATCAAGACGAAGCCTGACCCTAAGCATCCTGGACAGACGCTCAGCATGGGTTTTGGTTTCGTGGAGTTCAGGTCAAAAGCCCAGGCCCAATCTGCGCTTGCCGCCATGAATGGCTACAAACTTGATCAGCATGAACTGGTAGTTAGGGTGTCTCACCGTGGAATGGATGCAGCTGAAGAGCGGAGACGTGAAGATACCGCGAAGAAGGTTGCAGCCAGAAGGACGAAGATCATCATTAAGAACTTGCCGTTCCAGGCCACCAAGAAGGATGTTCGGTCACTCTTTGGAGCCTACGGGCAACTTCGCTCTGTGCGGGTTCCTCAGAAGTTTGATAGGTCGGCTCGTGGTTTCGGTTTTGCGGATTTTGTAAGCGCTCGCGAAGCGGAAAACGCCATGGACGCGTTGAAGAATACCCATCTTCTGGGCAGAAAGCTGGTCCTGGAGTTTGCAAACGAGGAGGCGATCGATGCCGAGGAAGAAATCAAGCAGATCGAAAAGAAAGTAGGGGAACAGATGGACAGGGTCAAGCTACAAAAGCTTGCCGGGCCTGGGCGCAAGAAGTTCACTGTAGGGGCCCAGGACGGCGAAGAGGACTAAGTCCCTACTCTTTCTCCCTGTTGGTAGGGACAGACAATAGCAATGGTTCGATTTTGATATTAATATCCCTTGCGTTCCCGGACACTGAGCATGGTGCGGACGCAGGTTTAACACGTTCCTGCGGCTGTCAACACGTACATACGCGCGCGTCCTGCAGAGTTACCCGTCCGCTCGTGCAGTGGACTTCTTTCATCCGAGTCTATTCCTGTCATCCCATCGCGGTTTCCTTTATCCTCGCCGATTCAAGGCTTCCTTCCCTTAACTCCTTATACACCTAGTTGCTCGAGCCCTGGTTATCCAAGTGAAGATTAGTCCGGTCCTGGGATTGTCCAGCCCATACATTCCAACATGATCTACGTAACCACCTCTTACATTCCACTGCCGTGGCACTGGACGATGTCGTTGGCCACTGCTCATTCCAGAGGATGGCCATTGCCACAGACCTGGACGTCTAGCTGCTCCTAAATGTATCTCAAATTAGCAGTCACTGCTCGTCTCGTGCACTAAAACCTCCGAGGAGCAGCTCACTGGTTCGTGCTCAGGGAGCATCCCTTGCATGGGTCTTCCGCTCGTTCCCATCGTGCAGTTCCTTTCCTCCTGATTTGCTCGGACACAGGATCTTCCTTCGTTCATAGCTCGACCTGGACGCGTGAAGCTTGGGAGGAGATTCCTTTCCCCGCCTTGAACAGTTGACATAGCCCTTGGAGGGGTGGTGTATCAACGAGCAGCGTGATTCAGCTATGCCACTAGGCCTCCCTCTCCAGGGAGAGTAGTGGTTTCCTATAAACACCATGCTCTTCGCTCCCACATTCTCTCCCAATTCTTACATTCTCTCCAAGCATCTACGTTCTTGATCGCTGGTTTGTGACTACTGGTTCTTTGGTACGGCGGTAGAAAGCATTTTGCTGTCCTCCATCACCCTCCTCTTTGGCATTCTTTGTCATTCTTTCCCAGAGTCAATCCTCTCCGGTGGTCCGCTCGATGGCGCACTGGCAAACGGGGTGTATTGTGCCTCAACACCAGTCAGCTCTTGAGAGCATCGGTGCCCATACGGACAGGGCCCTGCAGAACACCTCTGGGAACGTCCAGACATACTCTGACAACCTAGCCGACAGCAGCACTGTTGGTCGTGACGATCAGCTGCAGCAACTTGCCTTCAAGTATCCTCAACCCCCAGTTCCAACACATCCAGTGCCCACTGTTCCCACCACCCTTCAGCCCCCTCAGAACCTCCGGCTCCAGAGCAAGAAGCTCCGGCGCCTGCATTTATCTGGGCCCAGCCTAATCGGTCCTCGTAGCAGGCCCAGAAGCTATCTCAGGTCCAGCAAGTATCTGGAGTACAGGTCCCGTCCACGTCGAGACACTGGCAAAGATGGGGAACCGGTATGGTCGGACGAGCTTGAAGACGCGTTTCAACAAGGTGAGAAGTCAATGCTTCAGATGAACGATACATGAAAGCTAATGTTGTGATAGCTCTCGAGGCGAATCCGCCAATGGGCAGACGGAAATGGTCCGAGCGAGGAAAGTCATATGGTCGAAATGAGCTCATTGCTGAGTTCATCTACAAGAAAACTGGTAAACGAAGAACTAGAAAGCAAGTCTCCAGCCACCTCCAAGTCCTCGACTCGTTCCTCAAAGGAGACCCCGATTGTAAGTGGCATATTCAAGTAATACTCAAGTCGGACTGGTCTAATAAAAGTGGCTAGGGGAGCGACTCGTACGAGAAGAGGCGAACGTCCGCTCGAACAACCAACATCCGCCCGCTGGTCCAAGATGGGGGCCTGCCATGGATCCTCCCTTGTCAAGTCATTATGGCACTCACCTCCACCCCACCTATCATGACCCTATGAGACAGGCCTATGGAGGAGATCTGCCGCCTACCCCATTTTCCATGAACGCCAGCTGGCCCGAGAGCAATTTCAGTACTATCCAAGGCCTCGGGTTCGGTATGTGGGTAAACGAGCCAGACAAGAATGATCGTATCGAGGACGCGAGCCATATCTACAGTCGCCTTCAAGACGACCAGCGCCATCCGGTAGCACCGATCTCCTTGAATGAAATCAGGAACTGGCAAACATCCTTTCCTTACCTCAATTCGCTGATGGCGAATTCTAATGGGTCGTTGGACTGCGACATTATCTTAATCGAAGCCAACCTGAAGTTGATGGACGACTTCCCGGCTGCTCGCTCTAAACTCGGCATTCACTTGGAATTAGATTTTGCCCAGGCCAGTGCGGCTGGCGTTCCGATCCTCAGTGAGATGGAGAATTGGTCCTCCAAGATCTACATGTATGAAAATGGCCAAGAGATCTATCAAGGGCGCCAGGAAGTCGCGAGGCCTGTGCACACCGCGACGCACACCAAGGTCAAGCCCCACTTTGAATCCAAATGGTGGGCGAATCGCTTCACCAAGCTCACGCAAGATCAAAAGCTGGCCGAGGATGCTGGACACCATGGCCACGAGCAAGCTAGGGAGTTCCTCCGCCACCTGACTGTAGTCCAGGAGATCCGGGCTATGGCACCCTACAGCTCGCGCAGAATGTCCAACCCTTACTCTGGACATGCCGTGAGTGAGAAAAAGAGGGTGGCAATTATCCTCTGGAAGTTCCGACAGACGCTGCCTCGCGACGTAGTCGGCACCACGACATGGCGTAGAGTGGTTTCGTCGGATCGAATCCCTCATGCGAGCCCCAAGGCAGCGACGGGCATCGATCTCCCTCCTCCCATGTCGCTGGCTGACTCGATACTCTTGAACCGGCCGGGCCCTAGTGTCTACCACCAACCCCAATCCCACGAGCTGCTTCATAACCACGGAGTTTCTCAAAACCCTTGGCCTTTGTATTCGACAGGCCAGGAGAGCGTTGCTCAAATGTTCAACGCGCCTTTTGATTTCATGAGTCCCCTTAAGCAAGAGGACCGCCTCAACGATAAGATCGCCGTGACCTTGGGTCTGGATGCCTTCCCAAGCCTACAATCACATGATATCAACCAGCAGACTAGTCTCAATGGCCCCAACAGTGGCACGAGCATCCTTAGCATGCCTGAAGTTCCTTTGTCGCATTCCACGCATGGTCCTTACAGCCTTGAGCATGATAGCCACTATGTCCACAGCCAGCCACTTGGGGTCAATGTGCACGATAACAATGCCTTGCTGAATGGCATGCTGGTGACCAGCGCACAGTCTATCGATGATATCAACAACAGCCAGGCATCTTGGATGCCACCAACCACTGCAATGTCTGGGGACATCCCCGGCAGCCACTACCCGCACATGGGCTACCCGTCATCCGAACACCATGTTGCGGTGCCCCGTGAGCCAAATCCCAGCCACAGCTATGACTTTATGCCCGAGGAGCTTGATAAGTGGCCGGGCAGCCTGCCGACCGATATGAACGGAGGAGCGCATGAGCACGCGCACTCTTACACCGCAAGTAATACAGTACAGGCCGTTTAATGAACAGGCCAAGCGAGAATACTTAATGATAATTATGGGCGAAAAAAAGTATTTTTAATAATGTGATGGGCGGGTTAATCTTCGATTCATATGCAGTGTATAATAATGGCAGGATACCTTTTATTCACAATGATTATTCTATTCTTATCACAAATTTCCCAGTAATATTATCTTCCAAGTTGTAAACGCAGTAATGGTAGAAAAGCAAGATTAGGGTCTTGAGTGGCGTGCATTTAGCCGGCAAATGGGTTAATTTAGCCGGGCCCGACTTTGGATGGCTTCCGGCCAGCCTTTGGATAAGTTACTTCCCCAGTTCAAAACAGCCGCCACAACTTCATTTAGCCTCCAATGCCGCTCTCCGTGCCGTGTATGGCGCCTCCAGTGGATACGCGCAATGGATTAAGTTCATAATGCCATGACCGAGGGGTAGTTACTTATTACCCCTCCAAACCTTCCCCTTCTCTCCCTTCATCCCCCCTGATCCTGCTTCGACCGCGTCTCTATACCTTGTCTCAACACGACCTTGTTACTCCTTAATCACCATGGCCTCTCCCACAGTAAAGCTAAACAGCGGCTACGACATGCCCCTCGTGGGCTTCGGTCTCTGGAAGGTGAACAACGACACCTGCGCCGACCAAATCTACCACGCCATCAAGGAAGGATACCGTCTGTTTGACGGCGCCTGCGGTACTACCCTCCCCTCCCCTTATAAATTACTACCAATTCCCAATCTAAACACACAAACCAGACTACGGCAACGAAGTCGAAGCCGGCCAAGGCATCGCCCGCGCCATTAAAGACGGTCTCGTCAAGCGCGAAGAGCTCTTCATCGTCTCCAAGCTCTGGAACAGCTTCCACGATGGCGACCGCGTCGAGCCCATCTGCCGCAAACAGCTCGCTGACTGGGGCATTGACTACTTCGACCTGTACATTGTGCACTTCCCCATCTCTCTGAAATACGTCGACCCTGCGGTCCGCTACCCGCCGGGCTGGAAGTCCGAGAAGGACGAACTGGAGTTCGGCAACGCCACGATCCAAGAGACCTGGACAGCGATGGAGTCGCTCGTGGACAAGAAGCTTGCCCGCAGCATTGGTATTAGTAACTTCTCTGCGCAGCTGGTCATGGATCTGCTGCGGTATGCGCGCATTCGTCCTGCCACGCTGCAGATCGAGCATCACCCGTACCTCACGCAGACAAGATTGGTCGAGTATGCCCAGAAGGAGGGGTTGACGGTTACAGCGTATAGTTCTTTTGGTCCCTTGAGTTTCCTCGAGTTGAGTGTGCAGAACGCGGTGGATTCGCCTCCGCTGTTCGAGCATCAGCTTGTTAAGGGCATTGCCGAGAAGCACGGAAGGACGCCGGCGCAGGTGTTGTTGAGGTGGGCGACGCAGAGGGGGATTGCTGTTATCCCCAAGAGTAACAATCCTCAGCGGTTGAAGCAGAACTTGGATGTTACTGGGTGGGATTTGGAGGAGGAGGAGATCAAGGCTATTTCTGGGTTGGATCGCGGGTTGCGGTTCAACGATCCTTTGGGAGTGAGTTTCCTTGCACTTTTTATTTGATACGTGGGAATAATTGCTAACTTGATTATTACAGTACGGACTCTACGCTCCTATTTTCTAGACCATCCAGCTATGAGTGTATATGATATATATGAATACATAACAACTTTATTAGATGTTATGCTTGATGCATGTGACATGTAGATAATAGATAAGATAAAATAGATAAAACCCGCCAAGACCGCGTCGCGATAACCACATTTCTCCATCCATTCATCCATTACCCTCTCTCCCTTTCAATTAATTCATCCATTCAATACCCATGAACATCCCACCACACCCCCCTCAACTCCAATCCTAAGAACCGCACAATAAAGACAAAATGACCCTCAAACCCTTAACCAGCAGCATCCACATCAAAACCCACCCCGCCCCGCGCTCCCTCTCCGAAAGCAAACTCATTCTCTCCGCACTCCAGAAATTCGGCGAAGTCGTGACATTTCGAAATCTAAAGGTAGCCCCTCTCCCCCCTCTCCCCCCCTTTCCCTAAATACATAAACTCAATGCTAAAGAAATATGGTGAATTTAGTACGACCCCACAAACACATCCCCCAAATCCGCGCACAACACCATCGCCATCTTCGAGTCCGCATCCGCGGCGTCTTCGGCCATTGCGGCATCGCCGATTTCCATTCCCATCCAGAACCAAACACAAACACAAACGCAGAGCCAAAGCCAGAGTCAAGACGAATCTCCCTCTAATACAAACCACACAGCATCACCAGCAACGCAATCCCAAGAAACGACGCAACAACAACCACCACACACCCTGACATGCACGATCCAACCATCGCGGCATAACCACGTCTCGGCGATGACGCGCAACCCTTACCATACGTTCTTCTACGTGGACAAGGAAAGCCATATGTATAAGGATCTGGTGAAGAGCGGGATACCGTTGGATTATTTGGCGGATGGGCCGATGAGGAGGAAGGCGCATGTGCCGGAACGGGTGAAGAGGATGCTGGATCGGGATGTGTGGAGGTTTGGGGGGAAGAGTTTGATGGGGTTGTATCGGTTTGGGATGGAGAGTGAGAATGGAAAGGAGAGTGGGGATGGGGATGGGGAGGGTGAGGGGACGAAGTGAAGTGAAGTGGATTGATGATTGTATGATTTGTTTTCGTACTCTGTATAATACTGCATTGGTTTTGGTTGGGTCGGTGGGTTGTACATGTATGTATAGCGGGCTACGGTACGTCACTTCGTTTATTGTAATTCTAATAGAGTAGGTAGGTAGGTGGGTAAATAAGTAGTTATGGATGATGATGATGGTATGGAGAAGATGAACATGGGTTGTTCCCTTACACGACGCGGATATACGCTACATTTGGTTTTTGTTAGAATCTCCGTAAGCATTAGTAGATATAGACGATAGGACTTACTCGCGTCAACCTGCATGATATGCGGTATCGCCAACCGCACCTTATTCCGATACAATGCTGGCGCTCTCGTCTGCAGCGGGTTGCCCTCAAAGTACACCGTCTGGAGATTTTCCTTGTCCCGGAGTTCGCGTTCCACTTCATCGAAGCTCGACAGTTGGTTGTTGGACGCCCACAGCTCCTCCAAATTCTTCAAATGAGACAAATGTTCCAGCTTGGACACTTGGTTGTTGGAAAAGTCGAGCACGCGCAGCGAAGTATTCTCCTCGAGACCGCTGAGGTCGGTGATCGCATTATGAGACACGTAGAGTTCCTCCAGGTTCTTCAGGTTCGCGAGCCCACTAATATTCGTGAGACGGTTCGACTGGATGGAGAGAATGCGCAGGTTGGAGAGGCCATCGAGATTCTATATCATCAACCCGGTCAGTCAGCCAACGCATATCGCACCTAAGAATCACAATGGAATCCACGTACCTTCAATTCCGTAATCTTATTCTTCCCTAACCACAACTCTTCCAAGGCCTTCAAATTATCCAGATTCTCAATTTCCTGCAACCAGTCAGAACAATACCCCAATCATCACTTGAAGCAAATTCAAGACCCACCCGAATCCTATTCGCCCCCAACTCCAAATTCCGCAACGACGTGAACGTCTCCACCCCCTCTATTTTCGAGATCTTATTCTGCACAAAGTACAGATCCGTCAACTTGACCAGATGCGAAATATTCTTGACATGTTTAATTTTATTGAAGCTGAGATCCAAGCTGGTCAGGTTCTCGAACTCATCAAGCCCCTTCACATGCGATATAAGGTTATCGTAGAGATCGAGTTCCGTCAACGATTTGGCAACTTCCGTGGGGAATTCGATTCGCGAGATTTGGTTCTGTCGGAAGCATAGTCTCTATACCATTCACCGTTCTATTAGCACTGGGTCGCGCGACCACACACATGCCGGGCACTCCTGCCATACCTTCACCTTGGGAAACCGCTCCAATCGCAACGCCGGAATCGAAGTTATGCGACAGTGAACAAGATCGATTTCCTGATGTGAGGTGTGTTAGCTAGCTGGTTGGTTTCCATCAACCAACGCGTCGCGTCGGATGAAGTATCGGCATATACCTCTGCGTCCGGGTCCTCATCCTCCAATAGATCTGAACACGAAACCCACTATCAGTATATTTTCTCTCGTGTTACCGTTATACCGGTTCACAGCATCCCGGTATATATGGGCAATGATGGACATACCCTCATCGGCCTCGATCTCCTCCACAGGCGGCGCATCCGAGTCCGAGTAATCGGGGTCTTCTAGCGCTTCCGGGTTCGTGATCGTCGCTTTCGGTTCGACCCGTAGCTTTCCATCCCAGCCGTTCTTGTCCTTCATGTTGAGCGATGGGGTGTGGGCGCGTGTGTGCAGGGAGGTCCTGCGGGAAAAAAGTGGTTGATGGTGGTGATGGTATCGGAGGCGGGGAGAATGGGTATGACGCTGCCAAGAAATATTAGGAGATCGTCGGAGCTTTGGATGGAGGCTCAAGGGAACGGACGCAGCCTTGCAGGGGAAATATGTATGTATATATGTATGAATGACTTTATGACGGGGCTAATCGGGGAATACTCACATGAGCTGACACGATGTAGTGCGGACAAAAGCGGGATCGATGGAAGATTTGAAGATGACCGATCGGTCATTATTGCCGCGGCGTGATCCCAGCCCGCCTTCGCCGTTGGAGGTGATCCACTTCACGCTGTAGATGCATGATATATCGCCAATCACCCTGCCTACATGCGTTACTGCCTCTCGTTTTCTCACTACTTCTGATCTAGACTAAATATTTACTTGGAGCTCTGCCGTCTCGTGAAATGGTCAATTCAAAACTACTTAAACACGGGACAAGCTGAATGGTGTAGGCGGACGCTTTTATGTACAGCACGCACGCCCAATCAGTACATATACATTGCAAAGTCGCCGATCCCAAAAGAGTCCGGGACCATTCAGACTATGCGTGTACCAGAAGCAGCGACAGGCGCTTGAGACATGAATCAAAATGCCACGCGCAAGGGAGTTACCAAAAAACAGACCATGGCGCACCAATGACAAAAACAACGCTGGGTTTTGGGGTCCACATCTTCGGGCACAAGGAGACTAGGAAAATAACCAGGACGGTGGGTCGAGCCTCGTATGGGCTACATGTTAAGCAAGAAGAAACAAAATGGAGACGATGAAAGGAACCAAAAGTAAAAAGAGACAGATGAAAGAAAAGAGGGAATGTAAATCGGGGAGCGTATACATGAGATCAGCAAAATTTTGGCTGATGACCAAGACTGACGCCTGCGGTATGCAACAAGAAAGGAAACTTCAAACACTAGGAAACAAGACTGGCGGGGGTAATCTGGTATCTGCTCGCTGGGAGCGCAAGAACATGGCCGGTGCTCGGAAGAAAAACGGTGCAAGTGACATGGGGTAAAGGGAAAAAAGGTCAAAAAGGGGAAGAACAGGAAAGGGGGAACACATCTTCATGGTGGAACTGCTGCGAGTGTTCAGATTCCAAACGGGACTGGAGTGAGCTGCCCGGATGGTCTGGTTGCTCGACCCAGCAGACGTTCCATGCGTATAGTTGAACAAAGATCAGACGACTCTTTCTTTTTGAAAACCGACTGGACCCGCAATGTGAAGATAAGCATGCTATAATGCAAATGCCAGAAGAACTAGAGTTACAGGCATCACAATGCAATGTCGAGAACCAGACTAACGTCTTTCACTTGTGCCCCGGCAAGGTCTTCGAGGACCGGAATCAGATCAAGTAGCTCGTTATCGTGGGCGTCAGAGAACCAGCTGCTGATGGGTATCGCATGTTGAGGGTGGAAGATATAGGAAGTCGGAGAATTATCGATGATAATCGTGTCGCGTAGGTCGCGGCCTACTTGAGAAAGATCCTAACAAAAGGATCAGCATCCTAGTCACGCAAGAGAATGGAGCTGGCCGAGACAAACCTTGACATAGTTGCCTTGGTGGTTATAGCAACTATCCCTGAACAGTCGGTGGTGGACAACGTTGTGAATGTCTAGCTGATCCAGCAGGGGATCACCGTACTAATGAAGCGTGAGCGAATGCGTAGCCGACAACCCTCGTCTTGGAATAACTCACCTTCGAGACAGAAGCGGTAAAGACAACCACTTCGTACAACTCACCCACCCTTTTCATGAATTGGTCGACTCCAGGTCTTTTTATAACGTAGATGTTGTGATATTGCCCTTCAATTTCCACGGGAATGGTAAAGTCCGCACGTTCGAGAACCTGAACATAGTGTCAGTCTGGCACTGGGTAAATAATCTGGGGATGGCGGACCTTGAAACTACTGTGAACCAACGTCTCGTCCAAATCAAGAACCAAGCATTTCCTGTCCCGAAGATGGGGGAGAGGTGGTGGCAAGAGGAATTGCTGTTGCGTCTCCTCTAGCATTGTGTCGACGTGGTGTCCGGATGGGCCCGTCGGGGGAGGCAATTCGGCTGGAAGTACTGTCGCCTCCTCATCGTGTGAAGTGTACTTCTCGTCGTCATAGCTGTTTTCAGACGCCGGGGGCTTAGGCAATTCATCCAGTTCTATAGGAGCAGTCGGAGCATCCTGAGCCTTCTCTGTGGAGGTAGAAATTATCTGCTCCTCTGTTTTCTGACTGGGTTCCCCCGCTTCGCTGGCAACAGCGCTCGCTTCGGCGGTCGTGGTGGAAGGTTGAGTACTCTGGCCTACACCAAGCCCCTGTGAATCAGCACTGTCCTGTGGCAAGGCCGGTACTTTTTCTGTCTCTGCCGGGCCCGAAGGTACCGTTGCGCCATCGAGCTGAGCGCCCTGCTCGGAAGTAGTCACAGTGCGCTCTTCGTCCACTTGAGACATGGACTGGTTCGACGTCACGGTCATGTTGGGTTTCTCATCCCGGTAGTAGCTTGGGTCTTTGGATTCCGCGGTGCTCGAATCACCAGCATTGGCGTCGGCCTTCTCCGGAGTGGCCTGGGTGTGGGGGACCGATGGCTGTCTGGATGTCCTCTTCACGGGGATGGCAGGGTCCTCCGAATCATCGCTGGGCGAGGAACAACAGCTCAAGAAAGCGAACAACCTATACGAGACCTTGCTTCTCCTCTCTGGCTTGGCCGGATCACGCAAGTCAGGGCTTGCCGACTTGTCTTCCTCCATACTCGCCCCCTCCTGGTTCTGCCGACGCGACCTCATACTGCTGCCTCTGCTCCTGTCCCTACGACCTTTAAAGATGCTTCTTTTCGAACCGCGAAGAGTATTCTCGGAGTCATCGTGGGCGGTGTCTTGACTCTTGTCCAGCGTAGACTGTCGATCCGCTTTTAAGGATGCACGCGACGAAATGGGCAACAGTAGATGATGTTTCTTCGGTGCGTCGGCAGAGGTGGCTGCAGACTCGTCTACCGAGCCCTGGGCCGGTGCGACGGACTCTTGAGCCGCATTGGTGGGCTCTACATTGTTCGACAGAGGCGACGCATCGGTGGTGGCGGGCTGGTCCTGAGGCGACGGTTCAGGATCTAACAAAGAAGATATCAGTAACAATACTCGGAACCAACCGAAGCGCATCGGAGAATTTTACTGCGAATCCAGGAAACAACGGTGTTGGAAACTTACTGGAGTCCGGGGGGCTCGTCGCGATAGGCATGGGCGCTTCTCCGGTGGTCGGTTTTGAGTTTGATGGTGAAGAATCTCGCTCCAAGCTCCCTCCGAGCATTGAGGGTAGCAGAGCGAGGTTCACTGAGCCGACAGGAAAACCAAAAAGGCCAAGGGGAAGAAGAGTGGCGAGAGTAGAAAAGAGAGAGCGAAAGCGAGATAGAGAGGAGTCGGAGGACAATGACCACCAGGGTTACCGCCGAGAAGGGGAGGGAGGGGGGTTGCGCCGGCAAGGAAGATGAGGAGAGAGAGAGAGGGTGCAGTCACGCCTCCTGGCTCTTCGCACGTACTGAATGGATGGGATGGAGGCAGGTTACTAAGGTGGTAGTACCAGTAAGTTGCTTAGCTCTGGGACCCGGACCACCGCCTGGAATAAGGCTAGTGCGCAGCACTAAAAAGAACTCGTTCGCTATGAGCAGATCCAATCAATCCGCCCTCCAATGTCCAGAATATACAGGGCGGCAGACGAGCATAAAAGCATATGCGACCGGCACGATCTGGAGGTCAAGTCTGGGGATGATCGCAGGAATGGAAGGGTTCGAGCGTGTGAAGTGCAGGACTGTTTGAAAGTAGGGGATCACGTGGTTGGGCCAGGGCGCCTCTTGACTCGTGATGACCTTTTGGGTTTAAGAATGGTACGGAGTAGTAGACAGTGATAAAAAGGTTTAGGCAAGGTTCAAGCAAAGGTCACCGGTCAGACAGCCCGGTAGATGGGTTAGTTAGTTAGTTAGTTGGAGAGGAATAATAGCTGTAACGTAAACGATCTAGGGTATGATCGCTTGTTGCACTGGGGCTGACGGGTTGCTGGCCAGCGGGAGGGAAGTTAAGGTGAAAAGGAACTCTAAAAAGGTGCCCCCCGAGAAAGTAATCTGATCGGCGGTTGGTGATCGGATTTCTTGTGCTGTGGGTTCGTCCCTTTCGCTTAGTCGATGGGCAAAGGAAGTGTCAAAAAAAAAGTGTAGCCAGCGGACTAGGTAAGAGACCTGTTTCCACTAGTTGGACGGTCTAATGACGGTTTTTCTACAGTCGGGATGAGCGACAGGGGAGCACGGAAGTCAAGGGGAATCAGCCCAGGTGCGGTGGTGCTTTGATGTGGTCAAGCAAGCCGGTTGATGATAGTGGAGAGTGGCTTATTTCTTAGCTCCTCGACTGGCGGCTAACCGGTTTAAGAGAGAGAAAGACGAAGGGGAAAGGGGGGAAAGGGAATAAGAGCGAAAAGAGGAAAGATAGAGTAAGAGGGAATTAGCAGAAGAATACGTAGAGCCCGAGGGGTGAGAGAGAGGAGAAGGGAGGGGAGGGGAGGGAGGTGGAAGTGGGCGGGCGAATCCAGCAATGATGATAGTAATAAAACCAAAATTATCATCATTATATTATTATCACAATTATAATACAGGAATGATAATAATAAGAGACAGAAAATGAAAAATAATTTAAAATTACTCCATTCGTGTTGCTATGCGCTGACCTTAAATTAACTAACCAGTTGTGCAGAGAGATACAGGAGGTACCGTTAAATAGGGACGGGCATTGATGGATGCTCGGATGTGCCTTAGGGAAACGGGGGGGCAAGGGGTAAGAGGAAAGCAGCAGACCTCGGAAACCGCATGAGAAATTAGTACGGGCCCCAGGAGAAAAGACGAATGAAAAAAGGGAAGAAAAATGGAAAATGGAAAAAGAAAAAGCGGGAGAACACAGGCCAAGTCTGGTCTGGACCAAAAGATGCAGGGCTGCAGAATTGGGGCCAGACACTCTCAGAACTGCTACGACTGGCTGGTCCAGCATTGGGACGGAGGTTCAGTCTCCATTCGCAGCAGGTTCGGGCCTGATTTGACGGGAGATGCCCCGTACCTTGAAGTTTGCACGCCCTGATTACCCCCCATTGGAACCGGTTAATCACTATGAGGTCTGTCGTACCAACTTATCTTTGCCGGCACCCATGGTGATGGTGAACCACGCTTTTCAGAGAATTCAGATTAACTACTATTGCACAGACATGTGGATGATAAGGATACCAGCAGGATCCCCCATACTTCATTTGATTCAGACTGATGTAATTCATGCATAGGCAGAAGCTAGTCAGTTACACGCCTACCCACAGCCCGGTCCCAGGTAGTAAGTAGTCCTCTGTATGTAGGAGCCTTCGACTCGAGGTCATCCGGAACACGTTCCGACTCGTGAACAGGCCTATGTCGTCCTATGTAGCAGTCGCACCCAGTCAGAAATATCACCAAAATTGGGAGAAGTTATGAAAGTCTGATTTTATTTTCAATAATTCCTCTCACTGATCACATTGCAAAGCCCGAAAGTAAGTGTTATCATTGTTACCCCCCAGAAGGCTTGGTGCAGGGACCTTGCTCGTCTTTTATTCCGCGGGCGCTTCTAGGACGAATCGGAGGTAGCCAAGAGTCAAGGTGGTCTCAACCACCAGTGACAAGGTGAGGCTGGGGTATATCTGGCAGCTCAATAGTCCCTTCAGAGGACCTGTAGCCGTCGTGCATATCTGCTAGCATTTGATGGTGTCTTTGGGAGGGGGCCGTGGTTTCTTTGGCCGTAACATCTCTCTTCCGTAATAGTATGGTCTGCACGAGTCGGGTCAATTTATGGTGCACACCACCTTCACTGAACCTGCAGCTTCTCATCCCTCATGACCTTAACAATCATGGGAGACCTACACCCTGGCCCTCCCTCCATCCTCTTCAAGACCCCGGAAACAGTTCCAGGTGACGACGGTCTCCTGCTCAGCCAAGCGGGCAGCACCAATACAAAGTAGGCAAGGCCGAAGAATAACTTACAGCTATTGTGGGTGATCAGTACCTCCTAATACAGGATCGAGTCGAAATTACAGTCTTCTGGGACTGAGATCCTGGACGGGCACCTCCACTCCGAGACAATCAGTATCTTCATTCGCTTTTCGTCCTGCCAGCCCTCAGCCTAAAAAAACCCCCATGCCCTAACACAGTACCACGAATCCGCTCACATCTAATATCTTCAAGCCCTCTAGCATTCTATTAGGTCAATCAAGACATGCATCATCCGTTATTCTGTTAGGAATAAGTCATACCATTGGCTATCTATCACCGACCGTGATCGGCTTCAGCGACTGCTCAGGTCTCTCATGTCGCCGTCAATCTTATTCCTCCTTCGCTGGGTCCAAGGCCCTGTTCAGCAGCTAGCTTTTAGAGGTCTATGGTCATCTTCCAAGACCATTAACATGCTCTAGTCCGGAAAGGCTCGTCACCATGGCTGGCGGATAATGCGCCCGGGGCGTCATTCCATGCATCTACTTGGGACTGCCTGCGAATCAGATGCTGTCTAACAAAAATAGGCCCGTGCAGTTGTCGAAAGGAGAGTCGATCATCCTATCTAGCCACCTACCCATGCTTGCATACCTGCACACATACCTAGTCTCAATGTTCTATACGCTGTAGGTATCAACATCCCCTTTCATTCGTTTGTGTTACCCTACGTTCGTAAATAACGGTCCGCTTCAAAGGGTGATAGCCATTCCTGCCAAAGAAGATGCCACTGCAGTCATCCATATTATGCGGGGTTTGCTAGGTGGGAGTTAAGCAACAACCCCAACGATACAATCTTCCTATCCTATTTCTACCTAAGTGCTACATTCCAATATCCTTTATGGTTGATCATTGACACACAAGGGATGGCGCATTCTCCGAACCACTTTGCTTGTCTTGAGATCCGAGTGATTGTCAAGTTTTGGTTTCAGACAGGTATGCGGAGACAGCCTGGATTGTATCGCTGGCAAGGACTTGTATACCATCACTCAGTAAGAGAGGGAGCTGGTAATTACCCCGTAATACCTGATCTCCATGCCATCCCCACTGTTGTATCCAACCCCCGCATCAAGTGCGAGACTGCAGCCTTCGGATGCTATTTTTGTTCTTCAAGATATTCGTTTATGCCTTCAGTTCCTGGCATCCAAGCCATAAGATCGAGGACAAATGGAAGAGCTAGACCAAGATATCGGAATCAAGAAATGCCGTGTTCAAATCTGACAACGATCCAGATTCGCTTGATCTCTCCGAGCTTTCTTGGTTGCCAAAGTGCCGGCCTGCCATATGGTTCTTCGATTAAAGTCTCCCGGACCTGCACTGACCTCAAATTTAGGTGCCTCGTGCGATATTGGTAAATCTTGTATTTTACCAACAACATCCCGCTATTGAAGCTTAATTGACCTGCACCAGATCAATCTATCGATGCAGATAACAACTACTTCTATCAGATGAACCAGTGACCTCGTTACTACTGCACTCTCGTCTAGGTACTTTCGTCGCATGGAGTATAGCTACCATCATGTAATTTCCCGAGAACTACCTTTCCTTCATCCCAATGATCAGACCCCTCCTTCCACACGGCGTAAAATGCCCCAAATTCTATTCGGTTGTGGATCGCATGAATCGTACCCGACTTCTCTATCCGGCTGGTCTTGGTTGCAGCGCCTTGGTCCCATTTAGGAAGTTGGGCGCTTAAGCCCAGGGCCTCCATAGTAAGACTGATAGAGAGTGGACCTGCCAATTTCAATACCGCAGAGCATTATCACAGCCGGTTTACTGTCGATTAATTGATTCAATTTGGGTGCCTCATTTACTACATGTGGTACATGATCTGTGAAATCAGATGATTCACTGCCACAACATCAACCGGATGATGTCAACGGGTTCATTGAATACTTGAACACCTAGAAGCAATCTAAAAAGTTATACGCACCACCTTTTCGGATATTAGGCTTATGGGAAGTTTCTTAAAATAACCGAGCAGGTCTCTGTGATGCTAAATCCTGATGTAATGAAGGCCTGGGGACTCCGCACGTGAGATGCGCCTCCGCCCCTCCGCAATGTTGGCCCGAGGTCTTCACATGCATCAACTCTCCACAACATCGTCAGCTTCATCCATAATGTGAGCTCCTGAGTGAGTTGTCCGCTAACAACAGTCTCACAACCACAATTATTCTTACCCATATTTACTGCTCACAGCATTTCCGACCTCGAAATTGCACCACGGAACGATATAGAACGCGTCATCCCTGCGGACGCTTCCACCATCTCCTGATGGCCTTCGACAGTCTGGCCTAAGAATGCCAGCTGCCGTGAGGGCACTGTCCTATAAGGTGCCCACAGTTTGTACTTGAAGTGATTTTCTGGCCATACACGAGAAATAATGGCCGCTCATTCAACCCTTCGACGTCGAGAAGATCCCCTCGTGGCGCTGTACAACAAGTATGCCAGTCTCGTTCGCTCCCGAATCAAGCGTTCATCAAAGACAACCCAAATCATCGCCACGATTGCACTGATCCTATCTATCTTGGGTTCTGGTTATGGAGGCTACAAATGGTTCAGGGAAAGGGCTAAAGAACGTGCACGAGGAAGACAGCTGCTGCGTCGGAATTCCGGGATTCGAGGCAAAGATGGCACTCGTACCATCTATGTGCCCTATAAGGGCTCCATGACCTCCAAGGTTGTGATTCATCCGACCAAACAAACGACTTTCGATGCGCATCGGCGATTGTTCTTGAACCCACCTGCTGCCGCTCGTGTCGGCGACGGAGAATCAGTGAATCAAATACCGCCGCCAACCACAAAGCCAGGGATCAATTTGGCATTTCTTCATCAATTTCTCAGTCTTGGGAGTATTATGGTCCCGAGATGGGGCAGCAAAGAAACAGGATTATTGATGGGCCATGGGGTTTTCTTGCTCTTGCGGACGTACCTATCTCTACTGATCGCACGACTGGACGGCGAGATTGTGAGGGATCTTGTCGCTGGCAAAGGGCGCGCTTTCGCTTGGGGCATTCTCAAATGGTGCGGCATTGGCACCCTGGCTTCCTACACCAATGCCATGATCAAGTTTCTCCAATCAAAGGTGTCTATTGCGTTCCGGACCCGACTAACGAGATATATCCACGATCTTTATCTTACTGGCGACAACAACTACTACAAGTTGATGAATCTGGATGGCGGTGTTGGCCAAGCACCAGACCAGTTCATTACCCAAGACCTTACCCTCTTCTGTTCTGCAGCAGCCGCTTTATATTCGTCCATGGGGAAGCCTATGGTGGACCTATTCGTGTTTAATTATCAATTGTACCGTTCTCTCGGGCCTTTGGCGCTTACGGGTATTCTCACGGGTTACTTCAGTACCGCAGCATTTCTGAGGAAACTCTCGCCACCATTCGGAAAGCTAAAGGCTGTCGAGGGGAAGAAAGAGGGTGACTTCCGGGGTCTACATTCAAGGTTACTCGCCAATGCTGAGGAGATTTCTTTCTATGGCGGTGCAGACATCGAAAGGGTTTTCCTAATGAGAAGCTTCAAAGATCTCCAGCGCTGGATGGAGGGTATTTACAGTCTCAAGATCCGCTACAACATGTTAGAAGACGTCATCCTGAAATACGCTTGGTCTGCGTTTGGCTACCTGATCACGTCCCTGCCAATATTCCTTCCAGCCTGGGGCGGCATGGGTGGTGCCCTAGAGCTGGTGGACATGCCAAAGGAGACTGGTCGAGAACGCGATCGCATGAAGGAGTTTATTACGAACAAACGTCTGATGCTGTCTTTGGCGGATGCGGGTGGCCGGATGATGTATAGTATCAAGGACATCTCGGAGCTGGCTGGGTACACGTCTCGGGTCTACAGCTTGATATCCACGCTCCACCGAGTGCATGCAAGTGCCTACTACCCTCCACGCAATTCCCATGCAGAGCTATATTCCCTCGCGGATGTACAAGGGACGATTCATAACGGATTTGATGGTGTACGTCTTGAACAAGTTCCCATCGTCGCACCTTCTATATACCCCCGGGGCGGCGATGATCTGATCGAGTCGCTGTCATTCGTCGTGCACTCCGGCGACCATCTCCTGATATCTGGACCGAATGGCGTCGGCAAGACTGCTATTGCCCGGGTTGTATCAGGATTGTGGCCAGTGTACCGCGGTTTGGTCAGTCGCCCAAGAGGGTTTGGGCTTGACGGCATCATGTTCCTTCCCCAGCGGCCCTATCTCAGCGTGGGGACTCTCCGCGATCAAGTAATCTACCCTCACACTGCAGTCGACATGCACGAGGCAGGCATAACCGATGCTGCACTGCAGAAAATTCTGGACGACGCTCATCTGGGCTACCTCCCTGGGCGGGAGGGCGGATGGGACACTCGCAAGGAGTGGAAGGACGTTTTGAGCGGAGGAGAGAAGCAACGCATGGCTTTGGCACGAATTTACTACCACGAGCCTCGCTATGCTTTCCTCGATGAAGGAACCTCAGCGGTCTCTTCTGACGTCGAGGGCCTGCTGTATCAACGGGCAAAGGAGCGGGGAATAACTGTGATCACGATCTCCACACGCGCGTCGCTGAAGAAGTACCACACATATAACCTTAGCATTAGTATTGGCGAAGAGGGTGAGCAATGGGAGTTCGAGAGAATCGGCACCGCCAAAGAGAAGCTGGGAGTAGAGAAGGAGCTGCAGGAGATACGAAAGCGGCTTGACAAGGTGGAAGAGTGGAAACAGCGTCGGGAGGAGATTGAAAACGAGCTACGCAAAGTCTGGGTTGAAGAAGGAGAGCTTGCTCCACCACCCTATGGATCAGAGTCGGAAGCAGTTGAGGTACAGGATGACCAGCAGTAGGCTCTCCTACACTTCAGATCAGGTTGGTTGAGGCCGTGACCACTGACCACTGACCACTGTTTCGTTTTCAATTCATGTTGGCCTAGCGTCCGGGTGAATCTGTACCTAGACTTTTGGATGATGGAAATAGATTGACATGTTATTGTGAAGCTGTGTTGGTGATTTACCCATCTGTAGAGTCACATGACCGTCACCCACGGCGGCAGAGCGGATCCTGTTCTCGTCCCATGCATTCATTTCAACTATCATCAATGCTGCATAGCTTTCTTTTTGTCTCCTTTCCTCCTGAATTTTTACCCTTTAGTTTTCCCACTTCTTCTAACTCAGTGTTCCTGTCACGTGTTCCTTCCAACCCATGATGTGCCTTCTGCGTGCAGACTAATCACAGCTTATACCCAGCTCTTATTTTCAATCTTATCTAAGTTTAACTACTCCTGCAGGGGAAACACGCCCCTTCTGCTATAATGTCAGTCATTATGCAAGACTCATCTGCATCAGACCAGCAAAAAATGGTCGTAATTCCAATCAATCGCGCATTCAGCGACGGCACCCAGGACAACTGGCCCAAAGATGAGAGGTTCCTGAGACCAGACGATAGTTACTATCGAGAGAAGCTGGCCTCGATGTGGCTGCAAAAGACGGGAGCTTATGAGCGTGGTACGTTGATCGCATGATTTACTTTGACCTTATTTTACTTCGATCGAGCACTCTACATCTTCGCACGGCTGCTGTTGAGCTTGTTCGTGATTTACCTCTCCAATACTCCTTCCGGACTATGTACTTGGGATCCATAATGAGATGTTTGGCGCATCTTATACCTAATTGTACCATCATGTGGAGGCCAACGTTAGTCGATATGCTTTGGATTGAAAGGAAAAGAGCCATGTCGCTGTATTTGTTAGCATATTGAATACATATTTGCATTTTCACCTCACTAACCCTGCTTTTAGGAGTAGAATACATCCTGGACAGTCTGCCTGATGGTTATGCTCTATTTGACAGGCCTCGTATGGCAAACCCCGATATTGTAGGTTTTTTCGCGCTCTACTCTCAAGCGCATTCATATCCCTAACTCTTTGCAGTACGACCGTTTCCTCTATGGCCATCCAACAGATGTGTATTTCAACTCCACGAAGCAGTTTTTTCCGCATTTCTATTACCTGATGACGGGTGGCCAAGAACCATGCGCCTGCGTTCTCTGCGAGAAAATGTCAAAGAGGCTACAAGGTATGTTTCCATGGTTATCCAGGCTTCTAGTGCAATGCTGACAGCAATACACAGAAGGTGGCTCAGAAAAGCGAGGTCCTGGAAGGCCTCGGGGGAGACCTTCTGGAACTGGAACGCCTATTCGAACCCCTGGTAGGCCGCCGGGGAGGCCACCTGGCCGACCTCCCGGATCAAGCGCAAGCAAACCACCCGGAAGGCCACCCGGACGACCACCAGGAAGACCCGGAAGACCCCCTGGTAGGCCCCCTGGTAGACCTCCTGGCAGGCCTCCAGGAAAGCTTTCAGGATCGGCGACATGCCCTTGTACAGATAACGAGGGAACGCCAGACGTCTTCAAGATGGCTGTGCTACAGCTCGAGCTAAAAGGGCTACAGGAGACGGACATCACAGAACCCGGAAGCATGGACTGGCGAGCCGAGCGTTCACCACTTGACGAATACATCCAGAAATTGGACTTGCAACCGTCCTTTCTGCCCCGTGCTGGAGAAGTCGTGCTCTGGACGCCAGATTTCGAAGGCGAACTAGCCTGGAACCCTGAGAACAATCAGATCCAAATATACTTTCCCAGCGAGAAACGATGGCTGGGCACTCCTGAATGGCGAGCAGGTATCGTCAGTCAGGTCCCCGAAGAAGACACCATCTTCCAAGACATTGTTCAAACATCCCCCAAAGAACAGAGCATCAACTACTCAGGATTCCGCGTCGAAACCTTCCCTGACCCTCACAGTCCCGACAAGAGCTACTCCCTGCACTACAAATACGTCTACTTTAAATCCATCAAGCCGTTCAACGCCTACGAGCACTTCCTCCAAAACATCCCTCGCGAGAACCTCCACCCCTCCATCGAATACGCCATGACCATCATGTCCTCCTTCAGCCTCCTAGACAAATACCACTTCAAAGGTGTCTGGCCCGACGCATCCATCTACAGCCGGGGGATATTCATCGGCGCCGAGCTCCTCACCATCGGCGACGCCGTCCGCCTAAAACCCCAGAACTACAACTTCAACAACCTCAACAACCACCATTCCACCCCCAACCCTACCGTCACCGACATAATGGTAATCGACGAGATCCGCCTCGACCTCAAAAACTGCGACTCAGCCCTTAAATCCAAACATCTCGCGGAGAAATACACCGTCCGCATCCGCGGCAAGGTCTACACCTCCAGCGACCGCCGCATCTACCTCTCCAGCAACACCCTCCACCCCATCAAACCCCTCACCCCAGACGAAGTCGTCTCCGCCTTCAACTACGTCGGCATGAGCGGCTACGGCGACTGGTACCGCATGCACCCCGGCGCCTCTGTCGACATATCCCAGGACATGATTCTCGGCCGGCTCTACGAACCAGACGCACTGCAACTCATGTTCGGATCCCTGGCACTCGGATATGACCTGCAAGGGGTGCTTCGCGGACGGGCGTACTCCCGCCAAGCCGACGAGCGTATCCCGGAGGGGCAGA
This sequence comes from Aspergillus welwitschiae, assembly GCF_003344945.1. NCBI lineage: Eukaryota > Fungi > Ascomycota > Eurotiomycetes > Eurotiales > Aspergillaceae > Aspergillus > Aspergillus welwitschiae. The sequence goes on along the minus strand of NW_020798711.1, from coordinate 718,196 downwards.
AATGGTTCTGGGGCGATTTCCGCACGCAGACGCTTGCGATTGACTCACTGAATGGCGAGGATGTAGGGCATTATAGCGACGCCAGGGACGTGAAGATGTGGCGGGCTAATCTCCGCGTGCTGGATGGGGTGGCGAGACCGGCGGATTTCAGGGAGGCGAAGATACCTGGGGATGTGGGGCGGCCGTCGACGAAGTCGAGGTCGAATTTTGCGAAGGTAGGGAAGCTCAGTAAGCTTGTTAGTACGGGGTTGGGGAGTGCAGATTTGAGTAATCCTGTTAGTGAGGCGGAGGAGGGGACGAGTCGGTTGTCGGTTGGTGATGATGATGAGGAGGAGGAGGAAGAAGAATCGGAAGAGGAAGAGGAAGACTTCACGCTACGGATGGACCAGCTGCGAGGTGGGACAGAGGAAACAGAGGAGGGGGACTATGTGCCTGATAAGGAGAGGGAGAGGGAGCGGAAGCGGGTAAGACATGATGATTGATTGAGCTGGACTGTACTATATTCAAGAAGATACCAAAAGCTCGCTAGCAAGCTACTCCAATGCAATGAACTAAACTATACACACTCAATCCTATTTCGACGTCTTCTCCACCACCCCCCTGGCAAAATCCCCAAACGTAACCCCCTCCTGCACCTCCTCCTCCAAATTCGGCTGCGTAAACACAGCTAACGTATTCCTCGCCACCTTACCGACTCCCCTCGCTCCCTTCACGAAATGCGGCACAGCACGGAACTGCCCCTTCGTAATAAGCTGCAGCGCCTCACCCGTCTGAAACGCAAGACAATCCTTCGGTATATTCACCTTGACGACCTGGCCCGTCCTGGAGCGGATATACAACCCGGCCTTCGGATCCGGCGAGGTAGTGAGTTCCGGCAACGGAACGGATTTATCTTCCAAGGAGGAGGGATCATGCGCTTCTTCATCGACGAACATCGCGGACGTGAGGCCCGTCAGACATCCGTGGTCGAGGTGTGTGGCGCACCAGTCATCATCATTATCCTCAGCCCCTTCTTCCCCCCCAGTAGATACTGTAGAGGAGGAGGAATCTTCAGTAGGAAAATAATGCAACAACCTTGCCTTAGTCGTAAAACTCCCCCTCACCACTTTCTCCAAATACCCATCTTTATACCCATCCACACTCTCCACCGCGAAGCGATCACACGCTCTGGCCACCAACGCCGCCGTATCAATGATCAATGTACACAGCTGCTCAAAGCTGCTCCTAAAGGTAGGGAGATCCGTCTCGCTAGGCCAGATATTCGGGGAAGTGTACTCGGGGAACTCTGCGTCGATGGAGGGGGCGCCCTGCAGGGAAGGGTCTTTGTAGAAGGCGCAGTTGAGGTAGTAGGAGCCCTTGTGGGTGTCGTAGTGGCCGTCGCGGAGGGTTTCTTTGCCCAGGGACCAGCCGATGAGGTATTTTGCGGAGGGGCAAGTTAGGGAGTCGAGGGCGCTGGGGGGCAGAGAGGCGAGGTAGGAGGCGTTGGAGAGGACTTGGGCGCGCAGGTGGGAGAAGGTTGGGGGGAGATCTTTGACAAGGATTATGCCCAGGGAGGAGGGGCCGAAGGCTGCCGTTAGGGTTTGGGGGGATATTGTGCCTGTTGTTTTGTTGAAAATGAGTTGTTAGTTGGGCGAGATAAGATGTGTTTTGGAGTGGTTCAGATTTATTTTTTTTGTAGCTTTGAGTGTCGAGTGGGGATTAGGTGGACGTACCGTCGATTAGCTCTTGCAGGCTGACGGTGACAGCTTGCGCTACGGGTATGTCGTCGAGAGCCATTGTTGGTGTTGGTATTAATGATGGTGGTTTTGTTGTTGTAAGAGTGTTGGTGGTGAAGAGGAGATAATGAGGGGAAAAGATTGCAGGTGGGATGATGGAGGCCCTCGGCCCGCGCCGGTCAATCGTGCTTATCGGCGCTTCTTATCGGATGACATCGGCCGAATGGATGGAATATGAAGAGGTGGATGTTGGATTCAGTTGAGAGTTGTGATTTCTGGGCTGTGGATATGTACAATGAAGATGTGGGTTGTGTGGTTACTATAGCATAGAAATTCATGTAATGTACAGGCAGCTTGCTCATAGCTGCAGTTGGAGTCGGTCTGACCCCATTTGGGTCTCCAGCTCAGCAGTCGAGCAGTCCAGTAAAGTCTGCAGGACTGAACGTTCAAAAGACACTCAAGACGAGATCTTGCAAGAATCGCGAAAATCCACTCGCCTGCAACGGGCCAATGAGAGTGCCGCCGCAAGACGCGTCATCGTGTCTTCCCATTCACTAAACGCCGTCTAGTTTTCTTTCCCTTCGGCAGCCTGACTCTCGGCCGCTGCATCAGCACGCGTGGTCACTTTGCGCAAGTTGCCAAAAGGCAGAATGTCCCCGATTCTCGTCATGCCCGTGAACAGCATGCAGAGACGGTCGATACCGCATCCCCAGCCGCCAGTCGGAGGGAGACCCCATTCCAGCGCCTTCAAGTAGCTCTCGTCGATCTCTTCCGCCTCGTCAGCCTGCTTGCTGTACCGAACCTGGTCTTCAAACTTGCGACGCTGTTCGAACGGCGAATTCTCCTCTTCGTATGTGTTCACGACTTCGCGGCCCTCGATGAAAAGCTCTCCGCGGGCGGCGACGCGCTGGTTGGTGGTGGAGTGGATGAAGGACTTAGACAACGGTGATAAGCACTCCGGCGGGTTAACGATGAAGGTTGGGTCGATGCACTGAGGTTCGACGTAGATGCTGCAGAGCTCGTCCAGCAGCCGGGGGAGGGTCACTTTATCTGGAAGTGCATGATTGCGGTCACGGAAGACCGCCTTCACCTGCTCGAGAGCATCGGGAGATGCGAGGTCTGGCAGTTTCTGCCCGATGCTCTGCTCAATGGAGGTGATGAAGTCGAGTCGGCGGAAGGGTGCAGAGAAATTGAGATGGGAGAACGGCAGAGGTGTGTCTTCCTGATTAGGCCTCTTGAAGGGTGACGATTGGTGGAATGCTGTAAGGTGTTCAGCCAGTCCCGAAAGTAGCTGCTCGGTTGTGGTCATGAGATCCTCCAGGTTGGCGTAGGCGTGGTAGAACTCGCAAGTGGTGAACTCGGGGTTGTGGGTTTTGTCAAGGCCTGTCACAAATTGTCAGTTTTCGTTCAAACACTTCGACTGAAGACTAATACCTTCATTGCGGAACGAAGGTCCAATCTCAAAAACCCGGTCAAACCCTCCTACCACCAACCTCTTTAGCCAGAGTTCCGGCGCAATCCGTAACGACAATTGGCGATCCGGAAACTCGGTGGCCGTAGTATGAAATGGACGAGCAATTGCACCGCCAGCAACAGCTTCGATAATAGGCGTATTAACCTCCATAAAAGAGCGGTCGACAAAGAATTGGCGAAGATATTGGACAACTGCCGATCTAGCTCTGATGACATTTACTGTCTCCGGGTCCGCAAGGAATTGAACATGTCGAGGGTACGGCGAATTCTCCTGCCCTTGGGCATCAACGGGAATATCATGCAGACAGGGCGACAGAAGCTGCGGTAATTCGGTCGCCAGAACAGTGAGTTCACCTCGTTCAGTCCGGTGAGGATTACCCGTTACGGCTATAGGATATCGTTCAGTCTAGAGCAGAATACTAAGGAGCGGCTGGTGAAACATACAGAAGGCATCGCCACGCCGAAGCATCCGGTAGAACTGCTTGAAGGTCGCCGGAGGGATATCCTTCAGTCGACGACGATTGCACATAACTTGAATTTTATGGCCATCATGAACTAAGTCGAAGAATATCAAATTGCCTCCAACAAGTCTTAAGGTACGTACCCTACCTACTGATTTAAGTACGAGACGACATGGTAGGGCCAGCTAGGCTAGAACTAGGACCTACCATTAATAACAACTGTATCATCCTCTACTATTTCATTATCTGCTAGATGGCTGTAGCGGCCACGAAATTCCGCACAGCTCACCGTGTTCTTGTTTGACGCGAGCCGGGGATACGACTCAGCAACAGCCTCTTCGATCAATTGCACACGCCTCTTGAACGCCTTCTCAGGATACGCATCGACGCTGTTATGCCTTGTTTGTACCAGAGGTGCATGAGTGTGCTGTATTACTCGAGCAAGCCTGCCAGAAGTCTGAAAGGCCTGCGATGTACGGGAAATCGGAAGTCCTGCCCTGAACATGCCGTTAGCAAGATGTCTAACAGACAAATACCATACAAAATGATAGCAGAGACAAGATAAATCAGAAGACATAAAGCTTCCTTGTTACTCATAACTTGGAAGATAAACCCCCAAGCTTCAATGCAGCGGTTCTGTAATTTGGAAGGGTATGTCTCATCATGCAAGTGCAGGATAAAGAGAGGTATTGTGAAAAACACAGCAAAACATAAAACTGCTTACCTAGACAAAAGACCTCCAACCCGCAACGACGACGCCCTGAACGGGCGAATTGGTTGCATTGAGAGTGACAAGAGAACTACTACGTGCTCACATATTGAGAAAAGGAAGGAAAGAGAAAAAGAACAAAGCCAAGTTGTGCGGGAAATAACGCGTTGCAAATCCGGCGAAAATTCCTAAGGCGGTGAGGAGCGGCAGCGGCAGCGCCAGCTTCGAATCCCGGCAACTTCAGGTCTGCTCCGGCAGCTCAGTTCAGCGCATTCAACTCATACTCTTTGTAACACACATTGATAAACTCTGTTCTCACTTGTGAGTGACTGATTTGCTCCTGATATTGCCAGCATTATATTGAAACTAGCTACTAATCTGTTGAACCCAGCTCAAAAACACCACTCTCACTACACATCGTCATCATGTCTTTCCTCTTCGGCGGCGCCCCCAAGCTTTCCTCGGAACAGAAGATTGCTGCGGCTGAGACGGAAGTTGAGATGGTCACCGACATGTTCAGCCGGTAAGATTCACTTATTATCATGCTGTCTATCCATTCATAACGCTCATATTCCTTTCCTGCCAAACATTTTACCTATTCCCCGGACACTTTATATACTTAACTAACCCACTCATGACCACCAGTCTCACCGAGTCCTGCATCAAGAAGTGCATCCCCAACGACTACCGTGAAGGTGACCTGAACAAGGGCGAGTCCGTCTGCATTGACCGCTGTGTTGGCAAGTTCTTCGAAGTCAACATGAAGGTCAGCGAGAAGATGCAGGGTGAGGCGAACCAGAAGGGCGGCATGGGTGGTTTCGGCATGTAAAGTGCGAGGTCAACGAAACGATTGTTCATCTAATTGGATCTTTTTTCTGTTTTTCTATAAAACATGTATAATCTATTCGGGTTTCAGATCTGTCATGGTTGCTCTTCTGGATGGCTTGTTTTCCTTTGGTCTCTCTTATGGCTTGATTGATTGACTGACGGGAGCGGAAGGCCTGGGATTTTGCTGATTGGGATGGATGACTTCTGCTCGGACATGGATATACAAGGTTGTTTGCTTCTGGAAAGGGGGTTTGCTGTTAGCGAAGACTGGGTCTTTGGCATTGCACGGTCAACGCGAACTGCGCAAGTCTATCTCGGAAATTATGTACATTAGAAATGATATATGTCTACAAGGCTTCTTTCTGGGAAAAAAGACATCACAGTCACTGTGTCGAGCATCCGGTAAGTCTCCTAACCCAGGAGAACCAGGAATTGTCCTGCTTTTCGTGCTCGCCCCGTATCAGCAGCTTGACTCTGTTTTCGATGGCATTTACATGCCGTTCGAACTCGTCGAGGTTGGTTTCGACATCCTCGACACGTGAATCCAGAACATGGAGCTCGTAGTCCAGCTTCGCGCCCATCAGTTCGACCCTCCTCATGTAATCGGTGAGTTGGCTGTGCTCTTCCGTCAACAGGTCGCTCGACCTAGCTCTCATCTGCTCAAAGGTTGACAGCCGTTCCAGGTAGGCAGCGTTGACCTTTTCGTGGCTCTCGTGTAAGCACCGGCTAAGATCATCTACAGAGGACACTTGCTGCTCGACCCAAGGCACAGTGTGCTCACTAAGCTCCTGGATACGTGAGCTGAAGATTCGTGCATCTGAGGCCAGAATGTCTTCTTGCATGATGGCCTCTTCCAGAAGAGTATCGGGCTTCTCTTTGAAAGCCTCACCTCCCAAATCCTTCCATCCCAGCACCACCTCTTCGACAGTGCTGAAGGACAGATGGCGAGGCCAGTAGTTATCAAGACGACTGGAGTCACTCGCCACGTTCAGTTCAATACAGCTCTGCGGTCGACGCAGCAGCATAATACCAACTTCAGATGTCTGCTCCCGAGGATCGACGGTAATGTCGGTGGAGAGTGTCCTCCAGCGCTCAAGGTCCTGCGCTTCGTCATCTGCTCGGGGTACTGACACCTTACGCGACGATTCCGAATCAGCCTGGGATGGAACCGTTTCTACGGTTATGGCTGGCGCTCTTGATTTGGGTGATTGCGGTAATATCGTCCTTGGGGGAGATTCAACCTGCGAGTCATCCTTCGGGGCCTGACCTTCATGGTCCTGCACATCCACGGATCCGACTGGAGCACCACCATCTGTTTTCTTCGACTGAGACACCTCTGTGTCGCTATCGATGGGTGGCAAATGAGTAGAGTCACCGCCAAGGTCTATGTCATCCCTAGAGTGCTTCTGGGGATGGGACCGGAGGCCTACTGCATCCTTGAACCGGCCAAATCCTGCCCGCGCGTCTGACACTTTCTCGCTCACCCCTTTTCGGACTAACCGGCCCAGATTTTGGTCTTTCTCATCTAAGGACGATGCTGATTCTGGCGGCCTCCCTGGACGATCTGAGCTTTGCAGTGCGCGGTCTGCTACTAGATCTTCGTGCGAGGATCGTTTTCGACTCGTCCAAAAATGGCCACCCTGGTCGTCTGTAGTAAATACGATATCTGCACTCTGTGCATTGTCGTCAATGCCGCCCTTTCGCGGCTTTCCCCTCCACAGCCATTTTGCTCGTTCACCGGTGACCAGGTGTGCAAAGTTATCAATATCGAGGGTCTCGATATCAGCTATCCCGCCTTTTTCACGGCCCCGGACCATTCCCATGACCATCTCTCCCCCGTGTCCGCTTAATTCTGCCATGGTTGATTTCACGGCATCGGTCCAGCCTTCTGCATTCGCAGCTTTCGCTGTCACCCGGTGCAGGCGATCTAAGGTCTGTCGATCTAATATTCGGGTACGTTTCAGTTTCTGTGATTTTTGAAAGCTTCCGATGCCTTTCGTCAGGTTATCAATATCAAACGCATCCTTACCCACCGGAGCGCCGAAAGCATGCAGCCGATTTCGCGCCCCCATGAGTGTACCCAATAGCGCGGCTACTGAGATAGGACCCAACATGGAATCACTCGGTTCAATGTTGTATAAGTCCATACCCGTCTCGGTCCACCAATCATTTATGGCCGCTTCTGTGACATCACAGAGCAGTCCGTCAACGTACTCTGGAGCAAGATTGCCAAACATCATCAGAGCGATCTGGCATTGCTTCACAAGCTCTATGACGGCAGTGTATAGAGGCACCTTTTCGCTCGTTCGGTAAAGGTGATGGAACTTCCCCTCGGTAGCGGGTGAGGGTGGTTGTAGCTTTAAACCAGAGCGGCCTGAACAGCCCAACCGTTTCAGGTTTTCATTCACAATAAAATCCTCCTTGTGTTTAAGAACATCACCGTCGGGTACCGGAATGAGAGTCAGTGCCAATGGGAACTCGTTCAGGTCGGTAACCATAAGTGTTCCCAATGGCGTTTCCTTTTTCCGCGCCTGGCATTGCCTGACTGCGTCGAAGTACATCTTCATACGGGGCGACCACCTAGACTCGTCTGTGGGGACGCTCAGCACCCCCACCACGACCTTGTGCGAAGGATCCCCCGTATAGGTGGTTATTATGAAGGTGGGGTGCATGCGCGTGCAGGCCCATTGTTCAACAATGAATGCCTCATATCCTTCTAAAGTCAAGCGTCGACCTAGCAAATCTGCTTCTTTATCCTCTTCGAGATATCGGAGGGCAACCGGATCGGTGAATACGAGTCTCTGGCGACCATGCCGTGGCGACTGTCCCTCAGAACCAACGAGCTGTGTAGGCTGTACATCTTTCGTGTTAATAGAGTGTTTTGCCAATTCGCGGGGGGTTATCGAAGGAGGCGGAGCTTGGCCGCCTGTCTGCGTCGCGGGAGGTGGCATGATGAAGACGGAACAATTTCCTTAACACATAAGGACTGTCTAGAGGGTGATTTAAATACTATGAAAGTGCGTGGGAGTTCAAGAAATCCGAAGAAGAGGAAACCAGGAGGCCGTGCTCAAATAAAGGCGAAAGAGACAGAAGCGTTGACCCTCCGGGGGTCTTGTCGTATTGTACAGAGGTAAGGAAGAACTGTAACATATCCGAGGTTGAAGAAGCTATGAGCCTTAACAAGCCGGGCTAAGGGCTGTCCATGTCATGTCAAATCATTGAAGGAGAAAGTAGAAGTACAAGTCTGGCCGAAAGGTGGTTGTTGTTCCCGGCATCTGCAGCAGGTTCAGTTGGCGACGTCACAAGGGTTTCCCACCATGCCTGGAGCGGTGAGCGGCTAAGCCATCATCGCCCTGACTTTTGGGGGCCACTCTGGTCAAACAGACCCCACGGGATGGACAGTGTATATCCGAAACTAGCAGGTCTCAATTCCATATAGACAGAACACAGGAAAGCGTGATACTACTTGGGCAAGTCTTACGATCCTTGGGGGTAAGCGTGAGGACGCTGTTACCATTCTAGAACACTACACTACATCTAGACCAATCAATTCTGCATGAAACGCAGCTGCCTAGGTGCATTCAGCCACAACTCAATCGTTCCTCAGCACTGCCACAAGGGCCCTACGGGAGAAGCCGTGGTGAGTGGGCGGACACTGGACGCGTCTGCCAGTCCGGAGTACCCCCAGTAGAACGGCCCGAGTCAAGGATGCGCAGCGAACTGGATTCACATGTACCAGATATCTTGGGTCTATTATAATAATAATAGTGACATGCAGTAGATAAATACATCCATTTACAGGTGATCAAGCTCTCTTCTCTCCAGGCCTCCTCAAGGGAGGCAACAGCAGTGAAAAGAAGACCAATCTCGAGTACTACCCAGATGAACTAACAAATGGGCAACAGCAGGACTGTCTACGCACTCTTAACCGCCTCCAAAATTTGGAGGCATGGCATCTTTTTTTTCAAAAATTCCTCCCCGATCCGAAGACCAAGGAGAGCGGTCAAACTAGGTAGTTTTCAACTAGCAAAAACACGGTCTCGGATGTCTCCTCACTGACACGTGTAAAACCCGTGCACCAGGATGGAGAAGAAAAGAAAGAAAATGTCTAAAAGGAGGGCGGGTGCGCTGAGCTTATATAGTGCTGCGGCGGGGCCCCACCGGACGAGCTAGCGTAAGCGAGGGTCTATGCTGGCTATGATTGGTCGGAATCTGCTGCCTGTATGATCCTACAGTCACTGTCTTGCTTCACGACTGGGGAGGTACCGACACCTTTTCACACACACAGAGGAATAATCATGATGCTCCAGACTGCCAAAGCTGGAAATATCCGCTGAGTTAGTTAAAGTGGTGTATGTGGGTTTCTCAGCGAGTCAGGGTGCAGTCCGTCGATAAGCCATGTTCTGCCATATGGGAAACCCACTACTGTCACCTTGGAACTACTACTACCGGACCCAGTCTTATTCCCAAACATAACGAGCTGTTAATGACTACCGAAAATTACTCACTGCGCTTTAAGTCGGCATCTTGACAGGCAGCACCTTTTTACGGAAGAGCAACCTGCAATACAGCCAGTGCTATGTCATTGTCGGCGTCCAGAATCCAAACAGTTATGAATGGGGATCCCCTGGTGCAGGCAGAGCTGCTTCACCGCGACAGAATATGGGTCTTGCCTAGGCCAACCACTCATTCTCGCCACAAATTCGGAAGATTGCCCAAAACCAAGGGCCTCAGAGGAGAGACATTATTTTGATTTTGACAGATAAGGCGTATAGAAAGGCACCTTTGTTATGGTCTCTTCTGAATGCCTCACTCTCAATGCACCGTTGGTAGTAACTTTGATTCGAAGACGAGGAGATGTGCCCACCTCCATGGGTTGTGGCAATCCAGTCGACAAGAACCCGCTAAGGCTCTAGAAACGAAGCGGACCAGTATAGTTAGCGAGCGTGTGCTTCGAATACCCGATGTCGCAGGACAAAGAGGGCCTGCAAGAGTGAGTGGGTGGGACGCACCCAGTGTGATTCCAGCATGCTATCTGACAAGTGGAGCAGAGTCATTCATAGGTCTTGTCGGGTAAGGCACGGATCTCTACTTGCTCAGTGGCTCAGGTTCTCTTGTTAACTCGTTAAGTAATGAGTTAGCTACTTGTGAGCTGGCAATGTAAGGCGGCATCTCACTGCATTAGTGAGGGGAAAAGCAATTCCAGTTTGACTGGCAATCCGATGCCGCACTCATTACGAGTCTATCATTCATATCAGTGTTGAGACTCAGTGACAGACAAACGCCTAGTATCTTAGAGGGAAACTGGGATTCACAAAAGACCTTTATTGGGTAGATAGCAATCATTTATAGATTGCATTGGAGTGATCTAGATCATGTTATTGGGGAAAGTTGACTGCAAACGGGCCGCGGGCGGGGCACCCGGATAGTTGCACGTGATGGTTCATGTCGTAATTGGGCTGGTTGCCGCTCCGTTCTCCTCCTCACCTGCCCATGCTCCGATGACCTGAAGAAGAAGCCGACTCTATTCCATTCGAGTATCTCCCTCACGAGTTCGTTGTTGATCTTGACCTTCTCATAACAGATCTTGCGGTGAGCAGCACAATCACCAGGCTCACCTACATATGGCTGCAACGATTGCTTAAGTGAAGGTGCGGTAACTGTCGGACACCGCTTTCCCGTCTGCCCCGTCATGGAGCTGGTGCAGAAGGAGCACGACCGGCTTTCCAAGAAGATCAAGGCCGGTCAAGGAATTAAGAACGTGCAGTCTACCATAGATTTACTTCAGTCGGCACGAGATGCAATTGCTGCAGGTGCGTGTGCCTCGTCGGACGTTGCGCGGGCTTGATCCTGGAACTATACTGATCACGAGGACAATCCCAGATCCCAGTCAAGCATCCATTACACTGGCTAAGCTCCAGAATCCCGTCAAATCGTCTTTTGATTCCATCAACGATAGTCTAAAAGAAACACACAGTGGTCTCAACAAATACTCCAAATCGTTAGATAAGGTAGCACGCGTCAGTCTCTTACGGTGAATGGCATATGTTAACTACTTCACTGTCGCAGCTATTCAAAGATCGGCCTTTGCCGAGCACCGAGCATGATGTCCTTTCGTCCCAAGAACACCTTATCAACAGGGCCATCGCCATGCACCTTCTCCGAGAAGGACAGTTTTCCGTTGCGTCGGAGTTCCTGAACGAAATGGCACAAAAGAAAGCGATGAAAAAGCAGCAAGAAGGAGATATAGAGGCTATAGACAATGCGGCCTCGCTCTTAGATCTCGATGAAGTTCCGCCGGGTGAGGTGCGGCAACAGTTCCACACCATGTACCACATCCTTCATGAGCTGAAGGAAAACAACAACCTGCTGCCGGCAATACAGTGGTCCAGGGAGAATAAGGAGGCCTTGGAAGCGAGAGGTAGTAACCTTGAGTTCGAATTGTGCAGGCTGCAATTCGTCTGGCTTTTCTACGGCGGACAGCATCAGCAAGGACCCAGTCCGGGTGGACGGCAGGCAGCTTTGGAATATGGCAGGCGTGAATTCCACACGTTCTTGCCCAGGTATCTGCGCGAGGTCCAGCAGCTCATGGGTGCCATGGCCTTTTGCCCCAATCTGCGAGACTCCCCGTACAATCATATTTTCAATAACCCGTCGGCATGGTCCGATGTGGCACACTCATTCACGCGAGAGTTTTGCTCGCTCCTCGGCTTGTCGGCAGATTCGCCCCTATATGTTGCTGCTACGGCTGGTGCGATAGCGTTGCCGACACTGTTGAAGTTGCAGACTATCATGAAAGCCAAACGCACCGAGTGGACCACGGAGAATGAGCTCCCGGTAAGTTACCTTGATTGGCATGCATGACGGTTCGTGGACTGACTGGTACGCCTTATAGGTTGAGATACCGCTACCGCCGTCATATCTCTTCCATTCTATTTTTGTGTGTCCCGTGTCAAAGGAGCAAACCACGGATGAGAATCCCCCAATGATGATGCCCTGTGGGCATGTTATCGCGGAGGAGTCACTCAAACGGTTGTGCAAGGGTAGCCGGTTCAAGTGCCCTTACTGCCCGAGTGAGAGTCATCCTCGGGAGGCGCGAAAGGTATTCCTCTAGTTGAACCGACAGGGTCAGTTCAGCGGATATAGCGGATCACAAGTGCAGGCACATCTCCACACCGCAATGGGCGTCGGTTACACAATTTGCAAGCAGGCGTTATGGTATGGGCGTACTCGGGCTGGGCAGGCACGGGAACTGGGCTGTACATGGTTGTACATAGCGGCAACGTTTCTTTACTATGCTTGAAAGGATATAATACTACCAGCGTTGTACCGCCCAGTGTGTTGGCGGGGTAGGAATCGGAGCTATCAACTTTGGAGACGTTAAACACCATCCAGCGTAGAAAGGACCAGACTAACCATCTCACAGTGACAGGCCGTCCCCAGGAGATGCAATCGGATCACTGCATGCGATGCTAAGTGTCTTGAAGGTGTCTTGTGTAATTCCAGAAAGCAGCGGCTGTTGATGCATCCTGTCTATACCCGAACCAGGCACGGCGGTATGACACAGACAGAATGATCCCGGAGACGGACCCATGAGTCACGGATGGTGAAATCCGCCCATCCGCACCAACTGGACGTGATGAGCCATGGCTTCTGCGTTTAGTCCATGAGTAATGACCAGGAAGAACCTTGTTTCCCCTGGCCATACAATCCATACCTACCCTCACTTGGATGCATCGAGTCTCTGCGCCGATCGCGGGTGTGGACGGAACGAAGCATGCCGGGCTGATTCGCTCTGGCGCCTTTAAGTCTCCACCTCCCAATTTCCCTCCTTGAAGCCATCATTGGCCAATGGCTCTCCCGTGACTGCGCGATGATTTGGCGATGCACAAAAAACCACTTTACGCGTCCATTACTAGCAGTACCTGCCGTTACGCGTTCGCTGCTCTTCCCCTCTCCATGGCCCCTCCTGCACAAAGATGAACATGCATCCTGGTCGAGTTGATATATAATGCGTCAAAATCGACCAGGATCTGGAGATAAAAGGGCAGGGGAACCTCCCTCGTTCCCCTTCCTCTGCGAGGAGAAAGGATGGCCTGTGCTTGTGGTTCAGCAACCCCCTTTCCAGAGACAAAGAAGGCACTTCAAATAGGAGAGGTCAAACATACATGTATCTGTCCAGTTCTTACCATCTCTTTCTACCACCGAGTATCCTACAGTACTAGTAGTTTTATAATCGCAAGGAACCCCTGATTTCCATCTACAGGGTCAAATTCTTCTCCCCGGTTACATCTCCATCTCCTTCGAAATTCCCTCCCTTACAATGCTATCCCAACAGCAACAACCACAGCAACAGCAGGGCCTCCATCGCCCTAGCCCCAGAGTACTCTCCACAAAACGCCTACATTCCCACCACCCAGACAACATCTCCTCCAGATACCGAGCCGGAAAAGCCAAACCCCGGTCTCGCGAACAATCTGTCGTCGCATCACGACGTCTCCATCGCAGCAGACACACCCCCGACACACCCCCAGATGGAAGGTTCTACATCCCTTTCCCTATCAACCCCTCAGTGAAAGAAAGGCACCCACTAACCAGAAGACCCAATTCAACAAAAAATAGCAATTCCTCCCTCTCGCAAGGCGTAATAACCCTCACCATTGGCCCAACCAAACGCCTCTTCGCAGCACACAAAGACATCCTCTGCGTCTCGCCCTACTTCGCAGCCCTCTGCAATCCTCCCAACAATGATGTCTCCTCCTCTTCCCCCTCTTCTTCCCCTTCCTCCTCACCAAGCCCTACCAAATCCATGAGACAAATCGACCTCCCCGACGAACAACCCGAAATCTTCTCCTGCGTCCTCGAATACCTCTACCGCGGCGACTACTACCCCCGTCTTCGCCACGACAAAACCACCAACACATGGGACTTGGAAACCACCCCCACATCGTCTACTAATACCAGAACGACCACTAATAACAAAGACACCACCGACCCCAACGCCATCATCTTCCATCCAGCGGTAGGAGCAGAGATCCTCCGCGACACAGCAGTATAGTATGTCAACCCTCTCTTCCCCAAACTATCAGCCAAAATCCCATCCTATTCTGACACAACAAATGTACTATATAGTTGCGCAGCCGAGAAATACTCCCTCGAGCACCTCAAGCGCCTCGCCTTGAAGAAACAAGGCCTCCACTCCAACATCCCCTGCCACATTATCCTAAGCAGTGCGCGGTACGCATACATGCACACTCCCGATACCGAGAGTAAACTGCGGGCGCATTATCTGGCACTGATTATTCGGAGTCGGGGGACGTTTAAGCGGAGTGGGACGATGCAGATGGAGATGGAACGTGGAGGGAAGTTGTTTTTTGATTTGTTTGTGGCGATGTGTAATCATATGGTGAGTTTAGACACTTTCCCCTTTGTCAAAGTGGAGGATGTGTGCGGGGTGGCTAATTCAGATGATTGACTATAGGATGATCTTGAGGAGGCGGCGAGGGGTGAAGGGAGGTGTTAGTGATATCTGAAGCCCGGCTGGTTTGGGCTTGTTATTATGTTTTGTTTTGAGGGTTGGAGGGATTTGGGATAGTCTTATTGTTTGAGATGGATGGTTATTGTATGCTATGTATTGCTTGATGCGATGTTGTATAGTAATGTGTCTATTATGGGGACTAATAGAGGAATGCGAAATTGTATCAGTCATGAGGTATTCATAATTTATGTGGTATCTATAAACTGGTCTATCATGGTATAAATTACAGCTATTTCAGCTTGAAGCAGGCATTTGAGGCATGTCACCAGCCCTAACTGGACGACTTGCATAACTGCGGGGTATACCGTCCGTTCATGTACCAGCGCCGTTGGAGGTATAGATCCTGTAGGCCGCCATCTAGGATATACATGCCGCATGGGAGCTGCTCAAAGACCTGTGGTAGCGCATATCATACAGGCTGGCAAGCGACGCAGATGTCCCTGCCATAGCCGTGATCTTGACGGCTCTTGGATTATGCCCTTGTGCATGGCATACTGGTGGCCCGATACTGTTCGATAGGTGTAAAAAAAAAGGGGGAGGCTGTCATCAAAGATGCGATGACAGATGATAGCAGGATTAAACCCCCGTTCCAGGGAATGCAGTTCCACCTTTGCTCAATACGACCATGCCGCGCTCACGGGCAATGTATCCTTTCATCAACCCCTACAATTTTGGTCAGTCAAATGCTTTGATAGAGTTCGGGCACCTCAACACGCACCTTGTAGATAAGGTTCGACAACAGACATTCAACCTCATCAATGTCTATGCGGGACCGATCGTCAGCATGAGTGCCGATCCTTAATGCCGCTGCAAACTCGGCAACGGGAACCCGTGTGCGGCGGATAGGAGGCTGTCCTTCCTTGGGCTCGTCAAATCCACCGGCAATAAAGACCTTGCGGAAGAGGTTCCGTAAAGCGATATCGCGTCCCCTTTCCAGGGGCAAGTATATGCGTCTCTTAACAAATTCCTCCTCCCCGGCTGTCATTGCGGCATCGAACCCGCCCAGGTCTCCCCTTTTGATGCAGTCGCACAATGGACGGAAGAGCTTCTCGAGACGAGGAAACGGTGCAAGCAGCTTTTTGCTGGGCAAGGTATGTGTGGTGACGAGGTGGCAGGGGACGAGGTAGGTGAGAATCAATCTTGAAGTAGTCAGCAATGTAGCATGGGGCGGCATGTGGAGTACTGACTCTCTATTCTTTGTCGCATGTTTGTTGCACATCCTCCATGCGTACGACAGATGCTCTTCAGCCTGTTGAAACCAGCTATTAGCACTGGCAACTAACATTGATGATTGAAGCACATACTTCGGCATAGTTTTCATCCAGAAAGTGTATAACACCGACATAGTATTCAAAGGTGACAATATGGGACTTCGGGAAGGCTTCCAAGCCAGGAAGGTCTGCAGACGAGGCATTGAGGGCCCGCAGCAAGTTCTTGGAGAGGCCAACGGTGTTAAGCTTGAAGTATGTCTTGAACAACAGGTTTGTAGTGTCGTAGATGCCCCATTTCCGCGATTCCTCGATCGGTGCCCTAGACAACATTAGCATGGTATAACCACGACGCTTCCGGACATAGCTTACCGGTCACTTAGACACAAAGTGAACATTCTGTTAAGCACTCGTGTAGCTTCCTCCAGCTTTGGATTCTTGGCATCTGTCGCATCATCTTGGAAGCGATCGTCAAAAGTGACGGAGTCTTGGGCAGAAAGCTCAGCATCTGCCTTCATCGCGAAGGCCCGCAAATATCTCCCGACAGAATACAAGCATGGCACTGTCCAGGCTTGCAAACTGCCTGTCGAATATCCCCTGATTAACTGATTTGCCGTATCCTTCCAAGCATCGAACACCTTCACCCAACTGGCATGTCTTGGGGAGTCGTCAAATCGAACAATCTCCCCCACAGCTTTCCAATAAGCGGTAAAGATATCGACCCAGGAGTTCTGCTCTTGCTTGGGAAGCCTCAAGCCATTCGCCTGGAAGAGCGAGTATCGGAGGTCGGTGGAGACATGTGCGGCGTTAGAAAAGTAATAGAACGACTTCAATCGGTCGGGGTACTCCGCAGTCGCGACGGGGGAGAGAGATGCCGCCAGGCGGGCACCAGAGCCGATCTTCTGGCCTTCCTTGAAATCATCAAAAATATTGGACATGGCTGGTGATTGAAAGCGTGTAGAAGTAGGAGGCGGGGAAGAAGGGGAGGGGTTTAGCAGCAGACATGCATTCACGACGATCGTACGTCCGAGCGACAGAGACCAACAATCGGCGTCACTGACAGGAGTTCCAGGTCCATGAAGCCAGCCGCGGACGCGATCGGAGGAAGGTGGGGAAGCCGCCGCGGCGCTCAGGGAAGCCGTCTTATCTAATCACTGCTGCCACCATGAATGTGGCTAGTGTTCCCAAAAAGGCAAGGTGGGTAACCAAGCCACACGGTCGCTTAGCCCTAAGCAGGGCTAAACCTAGCTCACAATCAACTGTTCCAAAAATCCTCCTTTCCGCGACGAGTCCAGCAGCCGGCACACCTCTCGTCGACTAACCACTACAGCGTCAACAATCAAAGTAAGCCCTACCCTTTTGATCTGCTCATCGACATATTGAAATTGTTACTGACTGAATTTACCAGATGGGTGAGTGAATTTTTCCAAAATACCTTTATTGTCTCTCAATGGTGGATCGGCTATTGCGATATTCCCCCTGCGATCGTTGAACGACTTTTTACGGCATCATTTTATCTCGGCGACATCGGATAATATAAGACTCGATTGAAATTGGACTGGAATCGGTTGGGAACAAGAATGATGGAAGGATTTTTCAACTCTGGACGACTAATGGGGGAGGACGAAATTTTCGAAGATATCGTGGCGCAGAAATGAAATCATCGCAAAGGGTCGACAACTTGCACAACAGTCAACAACGTTTCGCACGGAATATACGCAACGACTGAAGCCATTGCACGAGGCAGTTCTCATCGGATGGGAGAACATGGCTGACTGGGATCCTTAGGGCGTCTCACCGAGTACCAGGTCATTGGGCGTCACCTGCCCACCGAGGCTAACCCCACGCCCAAGCTGTACCGCATGCGCATCTTCGCGCCCAACACTGTTGTCGCTAAGTCCCGGTTCTGGTACTTCCTGACCCAGCTCCGCAAGGTCAAGAAGGCCAACGGTGAGATCGTCAGCATCAATGTGGTATGTGTGGCCGTTATCAAGCGACAACTCGGCAGTGTTGGCTGACGCCTGTCTTTTTTCCCATCCAATAGATCAGCGAGAAGCGCCCTACCAAGGTCAAGAACTTCGGTATCTGGCTCCGCTACGACTCCCGCTCCGGCACCCACAACATGTACAAGGAGTTCCGTGAGATGAGCCGCACCGAGGCTGTTGAGGCTCTCTACCAGGACATGGCTGCCCGCCACCGTGCCCGCTTCGGCTCCATCCACGTATGTTGAGATTCCTATCCTCTTTTGCCGAGGAGTATTGCGATCTAACTACGTTCCTACAGATCCTTAAGGTTGTTGAGATCGAGAACGCCGACAGCATCCGCCGCCCCTACATCAAGCAGCTCCTCTCCAAGAACCTCAAGTTCCCCCTGCCCCACCGTGCTGCCCACGGCAAGAAGCTGTTCGCTTACTCTCGTCCCACTACTTTCGCGTAAATGTGACGTTTTGGGTTTGGGTGATCGGAGTGTGTGGATGAATGACTATGTTATGGCCATAGCATGCACGAAGGACACGGAGCACGCGGACAGGGCGTGTTTCCTCAACCCAGGTAATGGGACGGATGGTTTTTATGTCTCTTTAAGTCCTCTGCAGCGACCCTTTCAAGTTATATCAAAAAATACCGGGGTATTGTTTCTGTTTATTCTTGGATGGGGCATAGCGTACTGTAGAGATCGTAGAACGCTTTGCGTAGCATGGGGTCTTGCTGATCCACACGGGTTTGATTCTATACTGCTGATTTAAATTCGAAACACCCAAATCAGGATTTTTCGATATATGTATGCTCTATCGCCTATTCCAGCTTCCCCAGATTACTTGCCTGATTATTCTCTTGATACCTACAAATAGCCTAGCATGTCGAAACGTTACTTCTTGTTCCCAAATTATAGGCCATTTGTGGGACGTCGAGAGAGCCTAGTCGCAGTGGCGTATTTGGCTGGCTCGGCTTTAGCCATGTATATCCGTCGGATGTTGAGGGTGGCAGTGGGAATACACATAACACGCCTGACATCATGGTTTTTTGCCTCAGTTACTTCGTCTTGCTCCGAATAGGGGTGGCACTACCTGTGTCTAGTCTATCCACTTGATCAGGTGCCATTTTTAAGCAATTATTGGGCTTTAGCCTGTAGCATGACGGGTTTGTGGGCAACAAATCCTGCTTGGCATTTGGCGTATATACGCAGTTAATCGACTAATTTACATTCTAAACTACCGTCTCTTCATGCCAGCAAGGCAGGGATTCGGTCAAGTATTTAGAAAAACTGGATTCGTTCCAGGTATGAATTTATCCGCTGGCGCTCGGCCATATTGCAGGTAGTATACGTTCTGTAAGGGACGCCATAAGACCGGGCCATCGGGCTGCCTCGGGGGTTGTCCCAGGAGAATGTTATGGCGGGTATGCGGTTTATAATGTTCAATGTATAACCCCAGTATATAGCATTTCCTATCATCCACTTATCTGCAATACACGATAAAAAGATGAGATGTTCAACAAATGTTAATTGATAATTAGTAAACCGCCAGGCACGCGAGCGGCCCTATTGCGTCATGTGCGGAAACGGCGTCTCGGAGTCCGAGAGGGAGGAGGAGCTTTAGACTAATTACCTTTGCCGAAGGTCCTTCTTCCCTCCGCTCTGGCTCCCTTGACCTTCCCTCTCCGTCTCACCACCCATTGAGCACGCATTGGTGTCTGTCATTCATTCAAAATGTTCGCTCGTCAAGCTTTCCGCTGCGCTCAGCCCCTCAAGCAGGTATGCTCTATCCCTCTTCCACCTGAGCGCTGTTATTTTCCGACCCTTTTCGCCCTTCCCGATCTCTACCGACGACCGAATTTTGTGCTAATGCCGGCTTACCCCAGGGCTTCCGCAAGTACTCCACGGAAGCGCCCAAGGGCAAGTCTTCCCTGGCTCCCATCTACGCCGCCGTTGGTATCACCGGTGTCGGTGTCGGTCTCTACCGCTACAACTCGGCCACCGCTGAGGCCCCCGCTGCTGTTGACCGCCCCAAGGTCTTCAAGGGTGGTGACCAAGGATGGTTTGACCTGAAGCTGTCCGAGATTGAGGTCCTGAACCACAACACCAAGCGTCTGCGCTTCGAGTTCGAGGACAAGGAGGCTCTCTCCGGCCTCCAGGTTGCCTGTATGTCGCCCTTGCTCTGAAAGAACCACCCGGATTTCTTACTCACGAACCTGCAGCTGCCCTCTTGACCAAGTTCAAGCCCGCCGACGCCAAGGCTGTCATTCGCCCTTACACCCCTACCAGCGATGAGGGCATGTCCTCGCAACTCACTCTCGAGCACATTTTGGACATTCGCTGACTTGGCGCAGAAACCCCCGGTTACATCGACCTTGTCGTCAAGGTCTACCCCAACGGACCCATGTCCGAGCACCTGCACAGCATGAACGTCGGCCAGCGCCTGGACTTCAAGGGTCCTATCGTCAAGTACCCCTGGGAGACCAACAAGCACAACCACATTTGCCTGATCGCTGGTGGTACCGGTATCACCCCCATGTACCAGCTTGCGCGTGAGATCTTCAAGAACCCCGAGGACCAGACCAAGGTCACCCTGGTGTTCGGTAACGTCAAGGAGGAGGACATCCTCCTGAAGAAGGAATTCGAGGAGCTCGAGAACACCTATCCCCGCCGCTTCCGTGCCTTCTACGTCCTGGACAACCCTCCCAAGGAGTGGACCGGCGGCAAGGGCTACATCAGCAAGGAGCTCCTGAAGACCGTCCTACCCGAGCCCAAGGAGGAGAACATCAAGATCTTCGTCTGCGGACCTCCCGGCATGTACAAGGCCATCAGTGGCACCAAGAACAGCCCTACCGACCAGGGCGAGCTGTCCGGTATCCTGAAGGAGCTGGGCTACTCTAAGGAGCAGGTCTTCAAGTTTTAGACGGGGTGTACATGAAGAGTGATGAAATATCTGATAGGAAAGAAAGACCATGTCATGTCATCTTAGACCATTTCGAGCGTGTAGAGCTCATTAGTGGAATTGTATACCTACTTGCGATCAATACATTGTACAGTAAACTAAGGGATGCTGATACCATGTCTAACATATTGGGTAGTACTAAAGAGGTGCGGGCGTAAGCAGCCCCTCATTACCTCGATAAGCCTGAGGGGACCTACTAAGCACGAGCATCAAGGCACCCCAAGCGCTTACGCAGGAAAAGTAAACAGAACCCTGCTGCCCCGCAAGAACAAAGAAAGAAAATCAGCACCTGCAAACCACCACATACATAATAACGATATATTCATTGTTTACTGGACCTGTCGCTGCACATTGCAGTTTACTTAGTATTACTATCAAAATCTCGATTCAGGCGATTCTGTTTGACATTGTTCAAATACTACAAATTTGGAAACTTGATTATTCACTCCACTCGTAAAAATCCAACAAATACTTCACCCCAGTATACGTTGAATACATTAACCAGCCAGCATATCTGGCAATATACCATGGCTTCTAGATAGTATATAGTTGCAACTGTCAGGGGGGAGGGTTAATTGATGCGAATGAGCGATCAATTGAAATGCTGTACTAAATAACTTAAGTTGTTGCGCAACCTACTGCTAACCCACTGAAATATATCTCCAATTGAAAATTCCAACAATTAGATCAACTAACGATCTAACGAAAACCATGAATGGACCAAAAGTACATTGAAAGACTAGGTACTAGTATCTTATTCTAATTCTAAAGTAAATTATAATATGATGTATCATAAAAATGCGCGCGCGTCATCGTCATCATGGTATTAAATAAACAACAGCAAGCAGTAGGCTGCATGAGGGTAATGCAAGATTTCTTCCGTTGCTCGGGGGAAGAGAAGAGAAGAGGTGCTGGTGCTGGTGCTGGCGCGGCGTGCGCGGGGTAGCTACAGCAAGTAGGCTCGTTTGCCTGTGCCAGCTTCAGGGTTTTGGGGGGAGGGGGAGAGGGAAGATACTACTGTGTAGCTGCGCAACTGCGCGGATGCGTCGGGTGTGGGGTGGCTGACCACCAAGAGGAGTAAGTACTCAGTCATGTTTGCAGGATTGCGTTTGGATATATATATATGTGTTATGATGGTCGCTGATGAGGGGAGTGAGTAGTCTGAGTCTATGCGACAAATGCGCTGTGTTCAGTTCATTTCTATTTAGTTTACTGAAGGTGGGATGAAGTTGTTTGTTGGTGTCTGGTACATGAGCTCTGAGAGAGGGGGATTGTTTGCTTGCTGCGCCGGGAGGGTTCGGGGGAAGATGGGCAGGTGGCGGCTACAGTAGTGGGTTTCAGCGAGTTTCAGGGCGTTGGTTGTGGGAGGGGTTGTTAAGGTGCCAAGGGGGCCCTGCAGAAAAGCAGAAGAGCAGAAGAGCAGGAGAGCAGGAAGGCCCTCTCTTTCCCCCCTCTCCCCCGGGGGAATAGAGACACTTGGGGGGGGAGACTACCGCCCAGGTTAGGGAAGGCAGACCCCCTAAAGGCCACTATCATTAGGGAGGGCCGATCAGCCCGAAAGAAAGAGACCAGACTTCCCTAAGCCCAAAACAGCGAGGGGAGGCCCGCGGCGGACGGGGCCAGTATTTAGGAGGCCTCGTCCCGCTAAGCTGGACCCCGCTAGCGAGCGAAAAATCTTCTTTTCTTCCCGTCATCGCCTTCCCTCTCTTTCCCTTCTTCCTAACATTACTTGTGTTCCCACCCCCCATATCTCATCCATTAATCGTTCCGGTGTGGTTGCCGCCCCCCCGCCGTGTGCTCATTCCATCATGTCTCGCCGCGAAGATTCCAAGGCTAGGGATGACACTGTCACCGTTAATGTTGAAGACTTTACCCGCACTCGCGACAGTGTAAGTTACCTTTTTCTTTTTCTGATGTATCGTTTGTTTCCGTCGTTTTGCCCTCCGGCGCGCGCGCGCGGCCTGCCGACTGCCTCCCTCCCTTAAGCTACGGTGGACGGGCGCTGCGCTGGCCTCCCACCCCCAAATTCACCACCACGCGTCCGTAAACAAAAGGCCGCCCCGACGGGCTCAGCGCGACGCCGTTGGCTTTCATTTCCCCTCAACCCAGCATTGTACTATCCCCTTGGTCTTCGCATTTGGATTGCTTCGCTTTATTTCCCTTTCAGCTGGCTTTTCGGCTCTGATTTCCCTTTGTTTGCCCTCTCCTTCGCTTCTGTAATCGCATAGCGCGTTTCCTTGGTTTCGCGCCAACGCCATTCCCCTTCCCAATGGCCCGGCGCGGACGCTCATCTCCAGAGCGGGCGCCTTCAGCAGCGTCTGCCCCGGCGCTGGTGGCGCCCATCTCCCGTGCTACTGTTGCCATCCATACCATCACTACTGGCATCCGCACCGTTGCCACTGCTGCCCCCCAACAAGCCCCACTAATTCATTCTCAGGTTGTCTCTAGCCTAGTGCAACTGTCGGCGGCTGTCTCCGAGCTGACCAAGGCCTATCTCAACCATGCCGATACTGTCCTGGGCCGCACCCCCACTGCTCTGGACATCAGCAGCATCACCGGCATCACCAGCTCTCTGTATGAGTCTGGCCTGCTTGGTGCGCGTGCCACCAGTCCTGGCGCCAAGTCCGAAGTGGGCGAGAAGAAGAAGCGCAAGCGTGCTCCCCCGGACCCCAACGCTCCCAAGCGCGCCTTGACCCCCTTCTTCCTTTACATGCAGCACAACCGCTCCCGTATTGCTGAGGAGCTGGGCCCCAATGCTAAGCCTAAGGAAGTCTCTGACGAGGGTACTCGCCGTTGGGCTGAGATGCCTGAAGTCCAGAAGGAGGTACGTTGACATGCCCATTTGATTATAAAGAGCGCCGTTGCTAACTCACGCGCAGGTCTGGAAGAAGCTGTATGCGGACAACCTTGCTGTCTACAAGGAGAAGGTGAAGGCCTACAAGGCTGGCCTCCCTTACTCGGACGATGCCAAGGCTGCCAGCCAGCTGCACCAGGGTATTGAGGGCGCCGAGGCCACCGAGGCGTCTGAGGATGAGGAGCAGGAGTCCGAGGAAGAGTCTGAGGAGGAGTCCTCTCCCGAGCCTGTCAAGGAGCCCACTCCCCCGCGCAGCACCAAGCGCCGTCGTAGCGAGGGTAAGCCTGCTGCTAAGGAGGCACCGACCCCCAGCGAGAAGAAGAAGGAGTCCCCCGAGAAGAAGAAGCGTGGGGCCGCTGCCCGGAAGGAGAAGGAGCAGGAAGAGACCCCTGCTCGCAAGGCTGCGGGTGGCGAGAACAAGCGCGCCACCAAGAAGAAGCGCAAGAGCGAGGCCGGTGCTGAGGAGTAAGTACGATACGAGTATGAGGGATCTGGTGATTTGAAGAAGGTATGGAGTTCAAACTTGGAATTGGGCGCCTGTCTACTGCCACAACTGGTAGCTGCTACGTGATGTAAATTTGCCCCCTTATATGACTACTCTCTCTCTCTGTGTGTGTAGCATATCGCGGATTGCTTTGTTGGGTACCATTGCTGCTGGGGTCGCTGTGTTATCTCATTTACTTTCCTCGGACCTGTTGGCGTCTTGACTGTTTTGCGCTTTGCGGGGTGTTATTCAGTTGGGACTGGGTCATTGGTAGTTCAATTTGAATGGAAGAACCACAAAAAGAAAAAAGAAGAATAAAAAAGGAAGGGAAAAGCTTGTTTCCAACCTAAATCGCTGCTTATTCTATGACTAGTCCAGTAGCAGCGTGTAGAATGTAGATACTAGCTCGAATAGTTGCTACGGTGGTGTTTCCATTCCCCGGGGTACATATTGGGCTGAAGCGAACGGATAGCGACTAAACCGAGAGAGGCAAGAAGTGGAGGTGGCAGTGGCCGGCGAGTGCCGATGTTCAGTTCCAAACCTCCAAGCGAAGTTTCCCGATTGACTGCAAGCCGTTAGTCACCTGGTCCAAGCCGGGCTGCCATAGGTCGATGCACTGCTTATCAGCAGCTGCCGACCGCTTATCGGGCAATGGCTTCGCTCGTTTCGCGAAAGTATGAGATGCCAAAGATGGAATGTCTGGATATCCCCACCTTTTCCACTTTTACCTCCCGATCCGGCGCGCCTTTTCTCCCCCGGCCGTGGCGTTTAAATTCCTCTCCCGAGCCTGCGTCCCTGGTCCATTCTGGCCTGTCAACTTCTCCAAAATAACAACAAAGTCCGCGTTTACCATCTGACGTCTCATATCGTTGCCCGCTCCCCTCCTCCACCCTCCCAGAAAGCCCGCCTTGCGTCGGAGGTTGGGTCCACTGCTTCATCCTTGGTCCCGCGAGGACGTCTCTGATTTTGAGGTCAAGGGCATTCTCACTGCCAGCCCAGCATGCATTTGTGTCCCAAGGAGGTACGCTGCGATCTTTGGCACTACGTACTTCATACTGCTCGAATCAGACGGATTGACTGACCACCTGCTGCTCTTCTCTCCAGCTTGACAAGCTCGTTATCTCTCAGCTGGGCTTCCTGGCCCAGCGTCGACTGGCTCGCGGTATTCGTCTCAACCATGCCGAAGCTGCGGTATGTTGCACATTAGCTCCATTCCATGCGCATGGTGATTCGTTGGAGACTTGACTGACGATCTTCGGTAGGCGTTAATCTCGTCCAACCTGCAGGAGGTAAATAGCCCACCACTCTGTGAAAATCATCTTGACCATCTCCGTTAATTCTCGTCCGCTGTTACAGCTGATCCGCGATGGACAATATTCTGTAGCCGATCTCATGTCTATCGGGAAGAGCATGCTGGGTCGCCGTCATGTTCTCCCGTCCGTCGTTTCGACTCTTTACGAATTACAGGTCGAAGGAACATTCACCACTGGTACCTACCTCGTGACAGTACACAACCCTATCAGTAGCGATGATGGAGACCTTGAAAAGGCCCTCTACGGAAGTTTCCTTCCCATTCCCCCGGCAGATGCCTTCCCCGATCCTGATCCGGAGGACTACGAACCCGAGAAGACGCCCGGAGCGATATTACCTGTGAAGAACGAACGCATCATCCTGAACGAGGGAAGGAAGCGCATCAAGCTCAAGGTGATGAGCAGGGGTGACCGGCCCATCCAGGTCGGATCACACTACCATTTTATCGAAACCAACCCGCAGTTGCACTTCGACCGCCTTCGATCCTATGGATATCGACTCGACATTCCCGCTGGTACGTCGGTACGGTTCGAGCCCGGAGACACCAAGGTAGTTACGCTTGTGGAGATTGGAGGCCACCGGGTTATCCGTGGAGGTAATTGTATCGCGTCCGGCAAGGTCGATCTTGCCCGTGCTGAGGAGATCATGGCCCGTCTGCAAGTGCAGAACTTCGCCCATGTTCCCGAACCTACTGCCGACAGCGCGCTGGTACCTACACCGTTCTCCATGGACCGTGAGGCCTATGCGCGTATGTTTGGCCCTACTACTGGTGATCTCGTGCGCCTGGGTCTGACCAATCTCTGGGTTCGTGTGGAGAAGGACTACACATCTTATGGAGACGAGTGTACATTCGGCGGTGGCAAGACTATTCGAGATGGCATGGGTCAGTCTTCGGAAAAGTCCACGCAGCATGCTCTGGACACCGTCGTCACGAATGCTCTGATTATCGACTGGACTGGTATCTTCAAGGCCGATATTGGAATCAAGGATGGGCTCATCGTGGGCATTGGTAAAGCTGGAAACCCCGATATCATGGACGGTGTTACCCCGGGCATGACTGTCGGCTCCTCGACCGATGTTATTGCAGGTGAGAACAAGATCGTCACAGCTGGTGGTTTCGACACCCACATCCATTTCATCTGCCCCCAGCAGGTGGACGAGGCGCTCGCTTCTGGTATCACGACGTTCTTGGGAGGAGGAACCGGTCCCTCCACTGGCTCCAATGCCACGACTTGCACGCCTGGTCCCGTTCACATGCGCCAAATGCTCCAAGCTTGCGACCGCCTGCCCATCAATGTTGGTATCACCGGTAAGGGTAACGACTGCGGTGGCGTAAGCATTGAGGAGCAGATCTACGCCGGTGCCGCCGGATTGAAGCTGCACGAAGATTGGGGTTCCACACCCGCCGCCATCGACAGCTGCCTTGACCTGTGCGACAAGTTCGACGTCCAGTGCATGATTCACACCGACACGCTAAACGAATCCGGATTCGTTGAACAGACCATTGAAGCATTCAAGAACCGCACTATCCACACCTACCACACCGAAGGTGCCGGTGGTGGTCACGCTCCGGACATCATCTCAGTCGTGGAGCACCCCAACGTCCTCCCCAGTAGTACCAACCCAACTCGGCCCTTCACTCTCAACACCCTCGATGAACATCTCGACATGCTCATGGTCTGCCACCATTTGTCCAAGAACATTGCCGAGGACGTCGCCTTCGCAGAGTCTCGTATCCGCGCGGAAACCATTGCGGCCGAAGACGTTCTTCACGACCTTGGCGCTATTAGCATGATGTCCTCCGACTCCCAGGCTATGGGTCGCTGCGGTGAAGTCATCCTGCGGACATGGAACACCGCACACAAGAACAAGGAGCAGCGCGGCCCGCTGCCGGAGGACGAAGGCACCGGCGCCGACAACTTCCGCGTGAAGCGCTACGTCAGTAAATACACCATTAACCCAGCCATCGCGCAGGGTATGTCCCATATGATTGGCAGTATCGAGGTCGGCAAGATCGCCGATCTCGTCTTATGGACGCCCAGTGCGTTTGGCGTGAAGCCAACGCAAGTGGTGAAGAGCGGCATGATCGCCGTGTCAGTGATGGTACGTTCTTCCCCCTAATTAAGAAACCCCTAAGAATACAAATGCTAACGAACCACAGGGTGACCCCAACGCATCCATCCCCACCGTCCAACCCGTCATCATGCGTCCCCAATTCGGCGTAAGTCATCCCCACTTTCCCCCGTCTAAGCCATCACCACTAACCAGAATACCCAGGCCCTCGTCCCCTCCACCTCCATCACCTTCGTCTCCCAAGCCTCCCTCGACGCAGGCATAGTCCAGTCCTACAACCTGCAAAAACGCGTCGAAGCCGTCAAAAACTGCCGCAACATCGGCAAAGCCGACATGAAGTTCAACGACATCATGCCCAAGATGCATGTCGACCCAGAAAGTTACCGTGTCGAGGCGGACGGAATGCTCTGTGATGCCGAACCGGCAGGAAGTCTGCCGCTGACACAGGATTACTTCGTTTATTAAAGCAAGATATCCTTGGAAATTTCGGTTTGTTTGCATTCTCTGTATAGACTTTTTCTTCTCTTCCTTTTCTTTTACGATATTTTATGAGGGGCTTATAGGTGGATTGGTTGGTTGGTTGAAGGTGGTAGGATTAATGCATGAGATGGATGGGGATATCCGTGGAATGGAAGGAGGATTGTATATAGTAACCTGACCTGACCTGACTTACTTACGTGATGAGCCATATGTGATATGAATTGCATTATTTGTCTTCTTTTATAATTTATGAAGCGTTATGACGAGGATTTAGACTGCGTAGTATAACGCCAGCAGGCGAGCAGTGAGTGACTGACTGCAGTGGTCTGATCAGAGTTCAATCTCCTCTTCGGTATGATTATCCCCAGTTGATATAAGTGAGACCGCCGCCCACGCTTCGAAGCTATCTGCTCGTGCGGCTAGATATGCGTCCCGGCGGATTTGGGCTGATACCGATCGCCGAAGACTTTGCTGTCGCTGTTGTTGGTGGCGATGGCGATGAAGAGAAGTGGTGATATAGTCGGTTGTACCGTCATAGTTGGGAATTATACTTTCATCGTCTTGTCGTTGCTCAATGTCTGGTTCCAGCTCCTGAGATTCGAATGTTGATGATGCTAAGGACAGCGGTTCGCTGAATTGGCTGTTCGTTTGAGTTTGATTCTCGGTTTCATCTGGCTGTGGGAGTGGAGCTGAGGGCTGGGTATCTGTTGTTAAATTCTGGGTTCCAGGGTTGGTGTTGGTAATGGAGGACGTTTGTGTTTCGATGGGTAAGGTGTGTTTGGGTGCCGTTATAGAGGTGGGATGAGGTGGGTTGTCTGGAGGAGGGTGCGGGGTCGGAGCGATTTCACATTTGGGTAATTCTGTTTCTTCATCGGTCCAAGAGGAAGGGAGGGAGTCGAGCTGGTAGAGCGCACGCTGGGAAGGCTCGGCGTTGTTAAGCATGTGCCAGGCACGGCGGATCTCATCACGGCGTGCCTTTGCAGTTTCTGGGGACAGGGCGGGAATAATAAGAGGCTGGCCCGTGGGTACTGGAGCGGACTCTTCGATTGGCTCGAGAGACGATGAAAGAGGAATCCGGTCTGAGGAAGACAGTGGATCGATGGTGGCTGCTGGGAGTGGAGGATGGCTTAATTGGAGCGGTTCCGGTATACTGCTGTCGATCATGCTGGACGTTTGTTGGCTTGACTGTGTTGTAAAGGAACCTTCATAGCGGGCTCTTTTTCTTGCTCGTATCTCTGGATCTTTTGCTGTCAAGTCCCGCATCTTCTGATCGTGGGCGAATCCAGTCGCGCTGCAGAGGTGCCCGAAGAGGGTTTGCATTGAGACATCTTCTTCCCAGCTCACGGGGTCGACTGTGCAAGGATAGACGTCTTTGGGCCTGAATGCGGAAACAAGATGACAAAGTTCGGAGTAGGAGGAATGGCGGGAGTAGGGGAAGTGCTATGAACGTTAGGGAATATTCAGGGACTGGGTTATGTGATGGATACGCACGATGATTCTGGGGAGGGGATTGCCTTGTCTGTCTCGTAGACGTGTGTGCTGATTGGCTTCGCTTGATGCAGAATCGTCGTCAGGACGGCCACGACTCAGTATGCCCACGAGGTCTTCTAGGGGCAAGTCGTGTGCATCTTTCATTCCGTAATTATCGAGAGATAGTGCTTTGGTTTTTGATCGGAACGCGTCAATAAGAGCCTGTCTCGTCTGTGAGAGCGCATGTTTATCATGAATGCGCTCGGAACAGAGCTTTTCTAACTGTTCCAATGCTGACTGGTCCGGGAGCTCGAGTTCGTGAACTTGGTATAGATCACCACCTCCCCCGCCAGCCCCGATCTCGGGCATTTCTAATCCATCATCAGTGCGGGTCACAATCGGCCTAATGTAAACGGTATCTCGAGACGCAGCTACAGGACAGTGAACGCCTGGCTCGCAGCTATGGATGCGGGAACCCTCATCCTCGCTAAGGCAGCCTGGAACGAACCGGTTCCCGAGTTCATAGCCACAGAGGAAAGGAGCATCGTTCACACTGCGAGAGGCCAGCGACCTATATAGATCCATTTGATACCGGTCCACGTGGATCTGGAATCATCAGTACAGATGCCGTACTGTTGTAGATTACAATACGCACCTTTGAATTGAGGGCAGCCGACAGTGCCATCCAGACTTCTTCGTAGCCAAAGGTCCAAGCCCGAAGATAGAATGTAGTGCAGTCCGGGTACGCTTGGATTTTGTTCAACAGCTCCTTCAAGCCCTCTGCCTTTGATGGAAAGGTATGACATACATGCGACGGGCGGGCGAAGGTGTTGTCAATGTATATGTTATCTAGTTGCTTGTTCCCCAAGGTATAGGGAACGAGGACGGGATTCCTGATAATGCTGTTGACCCACCAGGGTTCAGCTACAGACCATTAGCAAGAAAGTAAGCTCGTGGAAGCTAATGTAGAGCTTTCATACCGCGAATATCGCCAGTATATAGTATAGCCTTCCCATTGCCCTCTATCAGAAACATTACCGCGCCCGTGCAGTGGTTTGCATCGAACAGAGTGGCTCTGATTGACAGCCGTGGGGTGAGATCCAGCTCCGTTGGCGTGTTCAACGGAATCGGCCTCTGTGCCAATGAGGATACTGTCATGATACTGGTAGAGGATACATACCAGAAGCTTAGACAGATGTTTGTAATGCAATTTTCGAGACTCTAGGATCCCTTTGCTAAAGTTCATACGATGAGGATACTTTTCAATGCGTAAGAGCATCTGGGAGAATATGAGTTTGTGCTACAGCAAGATTTGGGTCAATAAGCACCTCTCGAGTCGCCGCAGAGCAGTATATAAAAGGAGTTCTAAAGGACTCCAGCCCTTGAAGATGGTCACTGTGAACATGGCTGAGAAAACAGGCGAGCGGAGGCGGCCTCTCTGGATTCTTGCGGAAGTAGTCAACTGCATGACTTTTAGAGTTGATAATCACCTATCGGGAGTTTACCAACTTCTTACTCTGAATGGAGGGAAATTCTACACTGCATTAGAGAGCAGACTTAGCTTGTCGAAGGATCGGAAGTATACACCTACCCCGGACAAACCCATCGAAGGTGGACATGGGACGTGGTTGCGTCGCAATGGACGAAGGCTGGAGCGGAACACAACTTAATTCATCCTCAGTCGATGGAGGTAGACCAACGTCAAACGCAGCATGAGGGACGATGATGAGTTGGAAGAAGAGACGAGAAGTGGAAAGAGAAGGATGGCGAGAGGCAGTTGTGGTGGCCGTGGTTCCCAATCGGGGGGGCCTGTATACACGTGACCGACAAATATTACGAGACGGTGAACAACTCGATAGTCAAAGTAGAAACAACTCGAGGTGTGACGGAGAAGATGATTTGTTTTCTCATTGGCACCATTGGATGACGATGATGAGGTTGCTGTGCCTGCCCGATCTACTGAATCTTACCGCCACTTGCCCAGACCCTAGTCTAAATAGCCAGACAAGATGGATTTCCTCCATTTCTGCACCAAGACTCACTGACCAGCCCATCCGCGGCCCGTTACTGATGGATCAACAGGCAGCTGCTCACCCCCTTGTCTAGGCCTTCCACCCACGAGTGAGAAAAATGTCCTTGATCCTATCAAGGTATAATCCGGGGCTCTCCAGGGCAAGTACCTACATGGCGCCGGCGTGAAGCCAACGGGCAGAGAGAGCCCTGCCAGCGACCAAGTGGCCTTGCAGGCAATGAGTGTGAGGCGAGTGGGCGTCAAGACCCGCTCGCCAGCACAGGTTTCGGTGCCATTCATGGCTCGAGTCTATTGGGAGAGGCGGACAACTCGTCCTTCGATGGATCTCTCCTGTTGTCACGGATTTAGGTTGGCTAACTCACGACTCCACGCAGTTCGTCCCCTATGCGCTGGTCATTTGCCTGCGTGGTCCGGTCTGTCCCAGTGTGTGTCACCCGACTGGCACCAAAGACTCCTGGCCTGATATATAAACATGATCTCTATCCTTCGCTTTTCCAACCCGGGCTTGATTTTCTTTTTTGGAAATCATCACTAACGCTTTCTTCCTTTGCTTTTCCCTGGATCGGGAACAGCCCTACGACCGACAGCGATCATCATCATCATCGTCATCACCATGGGCCCTTCTTACTAGGTCTTGTGAGTGACAAAAGTTGACGGATTAGGCTTTGGGTCCTAACGGTACCTGAAGTCAAGACATTTGGCGTGTTACAGCACCTCTCACGAAGAGCCCAACGATCCCAAAGTCGAACTGATAACAAGAAATAAATAAAGTCTGGGAGCCATCATCATCATCATCATCATCAGCGTCCCGTACCCACCCTCATCTTCATCTCCATTTTAACCCACGTGTGGACCGGGTTTCCATGTGTTAATCTGGTGGAGGCATGCCTTTCTGCGTCGGCCATCCCCTGAAGCAATCATAACCCGCCTTACGACCGTTTCACTAATTAATATTTGAATGCGGGCCGCGGCTGAAACCGTGGCGAGATCTGACGACTGCATCGCGGCATATCTCCTTTTCTAGCCCGTCCCCGTTTTCCACTATTGCCCGACGATCCCCAACGGCGCCCCCCCCCGTCCGGAACCAGATCTATTTGCATTCACAGTCCCTTTTTTGCATCTCCTGCCCTCGATTCATTCCTTGCCTTTCCGCTATTGAACGACGAAACTCTCATTTATTCTATTCTTACTAGCCTTCACTTTTCTCTTCCCCTCCTTTCCACATTCCAAGTTTCACCCTCCATCTTTTAATCAACATCCCTTTCTTTCCGAGTTGTTTTCTATACTTCTCTTTGGTATACTACTACAACCTCCGTCCCTTATCACCGTTCCCCTTGCCCAACTCTCGCTGTCAACACCGCCATCACCATCACCATGCATAAGCCTTCACTGGCGCAAATAGTGCACAGCACATTATTTCCTCGCCCGCGCGCAAGTGATCCGGCTACATTCTCCGCACATATTACCCGCAACCTGGTCCCAGAAGTTCGAGTCGAAACGTCCACATTCTATGGATCGCTTGACTGCCCCGAGGCTCAGTATCCGGGACTTGACTATTCCTATGGTCCGCACCGCATGAGGCTCGGTCGTTTTCCATGGCACCGAAGACTGTTCCGGGCCTTTGACGAGCTTGGTCTTACGGAGACCGAGATCTCATCCCTATGCCGCTGGGAGGGCACCAAGTCGGCTCGCGAACGTTACGAGAAGGAAGAAGGCGTGAAAGTCCGCGATACTACGGCCGACAATATTCGACCCGCTTCTCCATCTCCTCTTCCATCGATTGAAGTCCACTATGAGGATGAGACGGAGGAGGAAGAAGAAGAACTCTTGCCAGAACCGGAATACCCAGTGGTGACATTTGAGACCGTGCGCTCTACTAGCAGCCTGATCGATGACCGGGGGATCGATTGCATTGTGGAAGAGAAAGAGGAGGAAGACTCAAGCGATGACGAAATGGAGAGCTGCGGAGTCGAGCTGAATCATCGCCTCATAGCAGCGACCGCAGCCCGCGAGCAGGGGGCCGACGTGTCACTGGACGAGGATTGGGAGCAGTGGCTGAAGGAAGCCGGGGAGCGAGGGAGCTACACAGATGTGCTCAGTGCGATCCGTATGGGTCAGCCACTGGGTTACCTATACGATACGTCTCCTCCAATGCCGCCCCTCGGAAGGGTCGGCGGTCGATCGTCTGCCTCACTTTCAGAGCCATTCGTTCTGCCCACCCCGTCCATGCTGTCGAGTCGGGGCATCCAGCGCTATGCTCATTCGTCGTCACGGGCAGCCCGATAGAACGGCAGTCGACTTGAGGTTTCCTTCCCTGCCAGCTTCAACATTTAGCGAACGGGTCCGGCTACTCTGATTTATGCATTTGCGGCGCTTCCTCGGTGGATATCTTGGCGATATTGCTCATTGCTCTGCTTCCCACATTCCCGAATTATCTTTCGACCGTATAGATTTCCTGTGACTCTGCGCGTCCTCCTTTCACTTTCTACAGTTGTAATACCCCCTGAGAGCCACATGCGGCACCATTTGCACATAGATGCGCCCTCGTTGATCGTCTTTCTTAGAGTCGAAATAAATTGCAGATTAGAAGAATGCAGTAACACATACAATGGAGAATAATTATAGTATGATCTTGAAAAGCGTTGTGATAATCCCTGGAGAATGAGGGGGAAATTACAGTTAGCGGTCGGCGGGTGGATGTTTATTTGGTGGAAACTCCGCGTTGGGCTGGAAGCTCCCCGCAGCTCCCCGCGAACTCATCAGTCTTTCCCCCCTTCCCTCTCGATGCCTTCCATTCCACCATGATCAAAGCCATCTTCTACAGTAAATTCGACACGCAGGAAGGTACGCAGCCTCAAGCTAGTTGGGAATCTCACTCAATGTCATTTGCTGACTGCTCCAAGGGCCCAAGGTCGTCCACCAAGTTCCCGATGGCGCGATCGTCCCCTCCGCAACTGCCCCCTCGCAGCCCCTCTTCCTCACCTTCTCCGACATCT
Organism: Aspergillus welwitschiae; assembly: GCF_003344945.1. Taxonomy (NCBI): domain Eukaryota; kingdom Fungi; phylum Ascomycota; class Eurotiomycetes; order Eurotiales; family Aspergillaceae; genus Aspergillus; species Aspergillus welwitschiae. Next base: position 683,631 of record NW_020798711.1, on the reverse strand, counting down.
CCTTCTTCGTCATTCCCCGGCAAGAGCTGTGTGGAAATCTGATCCAGGTCTGCACCAATGGCTATCGAATCCTGGGATATCCGATCTGCATGAAGTCCCTGCGATACGACCGAAATGAGTTCATCTTCAATTTCTGCGTGGTGCTGGCTGAGGAGGAGGATTTCAGCACCTACAAGAGTGTCGTGCAGAAGCTGGCGGATTTAATGCATGGATTGGAGGAGCAGAATGGCTTCCTATCGCGAGATCACTCCAAATCCGGCGAGGGGAAGGTATACAGCCTGTGTGAGACGCTGATGGAGGATCTGAACAATTACTGCGAGTGCATGATCCCAATCGGTAATGCCTACCCTTTCAGTCCACTGCGTGTCTACCCAAACTCAAGATGCTAATTGGGGATATTCCAGACGAGCTGAACACCCTCAACATCAAGCTCTTCCCTATCTATCCTGCCCCTCCGCCTGTCAAGGCATGGCATGTGCCGCTGTTCACGGTCCGCTACCAGACCTTCATGGACGAGAACTGGGATCTGACCATGCAACGGGTACGTTCGCACCTGCGCCTCTCACTACACCCCAGCCAGCTGAACTTCACCTCCAGATCGTCCCACACATCAATGGCGTCAATAGTGTACGGATAATTTCGATCCTTGCCGATACTGACTTCTCCCTGACCTGCCGCGCCATTCGTCATCTGCTCTACTACGGTTGCCTGTTCCTCCTCGACATCTTCTCCTTCTCGGCCATCTACGCCCCAACCGCCCAATTCAGCTCCACAATTGCCACAGACGAAGAAATGCAGCAGGAGTGCGCCCGCTACGTCAACACCGTCTTTGCCTCCCCAATCACCGCTGCTTCGGCCGCCCTAACCCCGGGCTATCCCCCGCATTACGATCCCGACACCGTCTGGCCCCCAGTCGGTGACCCTCTCACAACCAGCAGCGCCAGCGAGATCACGATCTCCAGCCGCAGCCCTAGTCGAACCCCCAGCCCGAGTCCTAGCGCGGGCACCATCCAAGCCAGCAGCAGCAGAACCACGTCTCCCGCCCCAGGAACAGCCACCGACGACGACACCGCCACTACTACAGACATACATCCCACCGAGCCCCAACTCGTCGACGGGGTCGGCATCGTTGAACTCTACGCCAGCCTGAAACAAGGCCAAAGCATCAAACAATGGTACCTCCAACACAGCCGACAACTCGCCCACATCGACATCCGCCGCTTCATCACCTTCGGCGTCATCAAGGGCTTCATCTACCGTGTGCACAAATATGCCGTAGCAACAGGAAACCCAGCACCACCCATGAAATCCTCTCACTATCATCACCACAGCTCGCCCGCATTACATCCGCCCAGCGGCCCATCATCGCGGGGGCCCGGCACAGGCACCAACAGTCCTTACGCCACTAGTGCGGGAGACGACCCGGCCCCGATTGCACAGCACGATGGTGGACCAAGCCATCACTCAACCTCAGTATATAGTGGAAGTCGACCGGCCACGATCGTGACCCTCGAGGGTGAGGAAGAGGAAGATGACATTGATGATAAGACGTTGTCGAAGTATCTCGATGGGATGCATTGTTTCGATCAGATCTGTACGGAGTTGGAAATTAGTGAGAGGGAGTTGACGGCGCGGTTGAAGAGGTTTCCAGGGGAGGTGCTGATACTGCATCGATGATTACTACCTCTGCTCCTTTCCTAGCTTGCTTTGTTCATGTAGATACCCGATTTGCTAAATTTATTACTAACCAATATACATTAAATACGCCTGTATCAGTATTTAATACGAGTCACGAAGAAGAGAATCACAGTAATGAAGTAGAGTGCTAATAGTCCTCGTTAATACCTATTCTGTATATATGAATCCAGAGATCTTCCCAGCTGATATGCTGACTATATTTACGTCTTGGAAAACGTCCCGATCATATCCATCCATCCTTCCAGTCATCCTTCCTCAACGCCTTAAACCCAAAATTAAACCAAAGGGTAGATCACCTACTCAACCATCGCTAAGATATCAGCCAAATAAGGAAGCCAGAAAAAGAAACACAATATGTACATCGAATCAGAAACCAAGATAATCGGGCAGAATGGTAACAGGTTTCGATCGATCGATCAATCCTGTTCCTCATCCCACCCTTCCACCTCGGCCTTCTCAATCTCAGCCATCAAAGACGGTTCGAAGACCGACTCATTTTTCCCAGGCACACTAGTCTTGCTATCCTTGAAGACAAGTCCGATACAATCGCGCCACCGCTTACGTCGATCCATAAGCGTCCGGGCAACATCACCAATCGCGGGGCGGCCAACACCTGCAGCACTGACGACATGGCTGCCGCCGCCGGCGCCACCGGGACGGTGTTTGGCCTGGGAGCCCTTTTTGCTTTTTCCAAGGGTGCGGGTGCGTTTTAGGTAGGCCTGCTGGACCTGGGAGTCCAAGTCGTCGTGGATGGTCATGTACTCCTGGTAGGCCATGCGTTCGCGGGCGATGTCGAGGAGACGGGTTTTGCGGGCGCTGTTGATGATCATTTGCTTTTTGAGTTCGCTTTGGAGGAGACGCAGGCGTTGGGCGATGTCATCGTCGTAGTGGGCGTCGTAGTCTGGGTTGTCGTCTGGGCCGAGGAAGCCGACGTGGCGGAGTTCGGCTTTCAGACGCTCGTCTAGCTGGGCGTGGTCGAGCTTTGCGGCGGGGACTTTGAAGTTGTTCGGGGAGGAGTCGGGGAAGGCGGTTGCGGAGGGGAGGGGTTTGGTTTCGTTGGAGGCTTCGCCGGTTGGGTGGTCGATGTCCATGGAGTCGGGGTTCATGGGCCCGTTCGCCATGTCGCCGTTGACGGAGCCGTTGGCGTTGGGGGCGGTTTCATCGGGGAGAGCTCGATGCTCGTAGCGTAGTAGTGAGTAGAGTCGGCTGACTAGAGGGCCGACGGAGACTTTGTCGGTTTCGACCGTCTCGTCGGTCACTTGGTCGATGTTTCCTCTGCCTTGGTTGAGCGGTAGCCGCTCTTTATCGCCGTTGGGCTGGTCGACATTCATGAGTCCGTCGTCCTCAGCCCATACGTCGGTGTAGTGTTTCTTTCCGCGTCGAGGCATGATAAACGGGGTCGTGCGATCGCCCTGGGTCTGTTAGCGCTAGGTCGTAGCGAGATCGACCGGAAGGCTCACCTTCTCTTTGAGAAACGCTATGTCTTCTTCCGTCAACGGGCGGACGTATGGATCGATATAGGCTAGGAACGTATTGGCGTTGACTTGACTCGCGGGCTTGGAGCTGCTGAAGTCTCGATCCGGAGGGGAGCCCGCCATCAGATGGCTCAAATCACTCCAGGGGAAGCGGGCGACGCTGTAGATGGCCTTTTTCTCCTCATCGGTCATGTCTGGAGTAACTTCCCGGATGTGATATATGGTTGGGTCGTCGAATTTGAGCGGGTTGGGGCCGAACACTTGCACCTGTGGCACGGCCGGCGCGGGCTCAGGTTGGTGTGAATCAGAGCTATCGTCCGACCCAGGCGACCCTGCATCCTCGGCGTCATCATCGGCAGCTGGCTGGGGGGACTTTCGCAATGGGGGGGATAACGATGATGCCTCTTCGGAAGCAGCGTTCTTGGACTTTTTGGAAGCTGGTGATGCGGCTGCATGAATTAGCATGGCAGGAATGGATGGGCAGGATGTAAAGGCGCAAGTAGCAACGCTTCATCGCAAAACGGCGAATGATAGACTCACCTCCTTCTACCTTGGTCTCAGCACCATCCTGTCGCGCAACATCATGGGCACCGTGAGTTAGCGGACGTTCCTCCTTGGAACTGCTCCCGCGTTCCTTGCGCCTCTTCAGCTTGCCTCCCTTCAGTACCTTCTCTTCCTCCTCATCATCGGCTTCTCGCTTCATCTTCACTCGATCAGCCCCTTCCCGCTCGGCTGACTCCTGCTCTTCGACGACCTCCTTACGCTTCTGTGATAGCTCTCTGATGCCGGCATTGCATGCGTCGCCTCGCGTTTCGGCTAGCTGGCTCAAAGTCTTGAGGTGTTCCATCAACAACTCGAGTGACTTGGAATCGGGGATCGGGCCAACTCCGCCCATGCGCTCGAGTAGTTCTCCATACTGGATGGTCGAGCCGGTCATCATCAACTTGGAGACATCATTGTCGAGGTAGCTGTGGAGCGGGGCGGAGGCGGTCGGGCCGGCGCTGAAGCTGGAGTTTGGGGTAGTGTTGCGACTTCGGGAGGGGCGAGCTTCGCGGCCTTTGCCTTTGCCTTTGTTTGCGGAGGGCATGTTTGAGGTGGGGATTTGGCAGGAAGCTGTTGACGGTATGCGATGCGCGGAGGAGTTGCTAGTCTGAACTACTATGCATTATTTGCACCCTTTGTATCAAGTCATGTGATATTGCCTACACGTGAGATCACATGTCCTATCACGTGGAGACGGGCATCTCGAGATCAGCATCTCCAACATCACCATCAACAAGAACAATCAGACTACTACTCAATTGAAACGGTGCTGAGCTTGTCTGCAAAGGCAGGAACGATAACTCTGAATCTGCGTGCTTGACTGAGCGCGGTGACTGCAGGCCCCCGATCCGAGCATGAACACCATGAGCTATTAGTTCACGCGATTCCAGACCACATAGGGCTCATAACCCGGAGGTCCCTGGATCGAAACCAGGACATGCTATCCAATTTCTTTTTCATATTTTTTGTCCATCGTCACTAGTCCCCACTTTTGCTACATTTTTCTTCTTCTATATACCCCATTCCCCATTTACTATCATTATAACCCTCCAAAGCATTTTCAACAACCCCCTAGAGCTACATAAGGAGTGATAAAAATAATTTACTCGCTGTTGTAGCTTTATTATCCGTGATTAAGATCACCGTACCAGCACGTGACGAGCTGGCCGCCCTTGAGGGATGCCAAGCCGGCCAACACGCAAAGGACGGGCGAGGCTCTCGACGACTGACCACCGCCGCGTTGCTGCTGCTGCATCCGATCATTACTCCCTGACCCCGTCGTTATTATATCCTCCATATCACCGACCCCCGGATTGCGCAGACTGGTCTCTTCGCATCCGTTCTTTTTCTCCGACCCTCCCCTTCACGTCAATCCTCCCCCTTCTTCTCACCTCCCCATCCGGGGGTCCTTGTGGCCGCCATGGCATCCCGTAGGTGTCCTTGTGTTGAACCCTCCCCCACATTGCTATACTGCTCCCATGCCCCTGTCCCCGGAATTCGATCGCTAACTGTCGCCCCCTCTCCCGCCTCTTATATACAGTCAAGCAGTTTATCCGGAACGTGCGTTCGGCCAAGACAATCGCCGATGAACGAGCAGTCATCCAAAAGGAGAGTGCGGCCATCCGTGCGTCGTTTAGGGAAGAGAGCCATGATTCGGGCATCCGGTTAGCATTGACACCGCCAACCTCTAGCAACACTCGAACCAGCTTCTCATTTATTTGCACAGGAGAAACAATGTGGCTAAGCTTCTGTATTTATTCACCCTCGGTGAACGGACACACTTTGGTCAAATCGAATGTCTGAAGCTACTGGCCTCCCACCGTTTCGCCGACAAGCGCCTGGGATACTTGGGGACGATGCTGTTACTGGATGAGAACCAAGAAGTTTTGACGCTGGTAACAAACTCATTGAAGAAGTGAGTCTGTATTCAAGGTCGGCTTAGGGTCTCCTAGCTAATGTTTTGCAGTGACCTTAATCACTCAAACCAATATATCGTCGGCTTGGCCCTGTGCGCCCTGGGCAATATCGCCTCCGTCGAAATGTCTCGAGACCTTTTCCCCGAAGTCGAAAACCTAATGTCTACTGCAAATCCCTATATTCGGAGGAAGGCGGCACTGTGTGCTATGCGTGTATGTCGCAAGGTTCCCGACCTGCAGGAGCATTTCCTGGAGAAGGCAAAGACTCTTCTGTCAGACAGGAACCATGGTGTTCTGCTGTGCGGTTTAACACTCGCGATTGACATGTGTGAAGCTGAGGAGGCGGAAGAAGGCCAGGAGGGGGTGATCGAGATGTTCCGGCCGTTGGCCGGTGGTCTTGTGCGCTCCCTAAAGGGGTTGACCACCTCGGGATACGCTCCCGAACATGATGTCTCCGGTATCACCGATCCCTTCCTGCAAGTGAAGATACTGCGCCTTCTCAGAGTACTAGGAAGAGGGGATGCGGCGACCAGCGAAATGATCAACGACATTCTGGCCCAGGTGGCCACTAACACGGATTCGACGAAGAACGTCGGCAACGCTATTCTCTACGAGGCTGTCCTGACCATTCTCGACATCGAAGCTGATTCAGGATTGAGAGTGCTAGGTGTTAACATTCTTGGAAAGTTCCTGACCAACAAGGACAACAATATTCGTTACGTTGCTCTCAACACCCTGAACAAAGTTGTTGCAATTGAGCCCAATGCCGTCCAGCGGCACCGCAACACCATTCTGGAGTGTCTCCGTGACCCGGATATCAGTATAAGAAGACGTGCCCTTGATCTCAGCTTCATGTTGATCAATGAGAGTAACGTGCGTGTTCTTGTTCGAGAGCTGCTCGCTTTCCTGGAAGTTGCCGACAACGAGTTCAAGCCAGCCATGACGACTCAAATTGGTATCGCTGCTGACCGATATGCCCCCAACAAACGCTGGCACGTTGACACTATTCTGCGAGTACTCAAGCTTGCTGGTGCCTATGTTAAGGAGCAGATACTCTCGTCCTTTGTTCGCCTCATAGCCACCACACCAGAGCTGCAGACCTACTCGGTGCAGAAGCTTTATCTCTCATTGAAAGAAGACATCTCCCAAGAAGGCCTTACCCTTGCTGCTACCTGGGTCATTGGCGAGTACGGTGATAACCTTCTCCAAGGTGGTCAATATGAGGAAGAGGAGCTAGTTAAAGAGGTCAAAGAGAGCGACATCGTTGACCTGTTCACCAACATCCTCAATAGCACATACGCCACGCAAACAGTGGTGGAATACATCACTACAGCCTCTATGAAGCTTACCGTGCGCATGTCTGATCCAGCACAGGTTGAGCGGCTCCGTCGCTTCCTCAGCAGCCGGACTGCCGACCTGAGTGTTGAGATTCAACAGCGGGCTGTCGAGTACGTCAACCTGTTCGGCTATGACCAGATTCGTCGTGGAGTTCTCGAACGCATGCCCCCGCCTGAGATACGTGAAGAACAAAGAGTCTTGGGTGCACCGACCAAGAAACGTCAAAGCAAGATCCTGAAAGACAAATCCAAGAAGCCTGCCAAGCAGGCTGAGCAGGACATGCTCCTGGACCTCATGGGCGGCGATGCTCCACCGACCAGCCCGACTACCAACGGTTCCCAAAATACGGCTGATCTCTTGGCCGATATCCTCGGCGGCGATTCCAGCTTATCGTCACCTTCTCCCCAACCTGCGCAGAAGGCAGCAGGATCCACCAGTACCAGCGCTATCATGGACTTGTTCAACACTAATGGAAGCACGCCCTCTCCCAAACCTGCGGAGCCTGCATCTTCAGGCTTGGATCTTCTAGCAGGCTTGGGCTCTTCTGCCTCTCCCGCACCCACTCCTGCGCCGTCGGCGACTCCTGCTCATACGGCCTTTAACAAGAACGACCTCTCCCTTGCCCTTCAAGTCCAACGTGGTAGCGGTGGAAGTGCGCAGATTCAGGCTCGTTTCCGCAACACTTCAAGCTTTGGCCGCTTCTCCAATGTTGGATTGCAAGCAGCCGTGCCCAAGAGTCAGAAACTACAGCTAAGCGCGATCAACAAGGCTGATCTCGATGCTGGCGACGAAGGTATCCAGATGCTCAAAGTTGCAGCACTCACTGGGGTAAGTCAAAACCAACCGCGCCCTTTCTAATTGCCTTTGACTAATGTCCTGCAGGCCCTCCCACCTAAGCTCCGCCTTCGTCTCCGTATCACGTATGCCAAGGATGGCTCTGATCCTGTAACAGACCAGGTAGACTGGACCGAGCCGTGAACGGTAACCAGGGCCTTACTTTCATGAATCCTTATATTCGCCTTACAGTAACCTTTTAGACCGCCCATCTAATTTTATTTTATCAACCCAATTATTGTACTAGGAGGGAGGATGGAAGCAAGCAAGCCAACCAACCCTTGGGAAGAGACTACCAGCGGGAAACCAACACCTACTTGACCATTCATAGTTCCTCACATTACATACATGCATGTTCATACATACCCGGTCCATTTCTAGCTCTCCGTTTTCAGCATTTCTTCCCTTCGCTATCATGTCTTCTTCTTGCCTTCTATGTAAATGCTTGGTATGTTGCTGAGGCCTAGGAGTGGCCGGTTCCCCCATATGTTGGGGTCTAAAATGAAAATGTTCCTGTTCTCTTTACCACATTTGTCTCCTACTAGTGATAAATGTAGCTCGACTGTCATAGTCAACCAGTAGAAGTAAGGTAGCAAGTACTAATTCAGCAACCACCTTGCCATGCTCAACATATCGACGACGTGGGCTCAGTCACTCCGTCCTGTTCAGTCATGGACACCCACTAGTAGTACGCTATAGTATATACTCTACTACTGTAATATGAAGACAAGCCAGCACAGCAGGCCTGAGAACAGCACACACCACTAGAATTAAACCCTGAAAGCCAGAAGTGGAAATGATGAACTCAAAACGGTACTATATATCTCGGAGTTAGAAGAATTGCCATCGCGGCGTTAAAAACAAATGTCCGGTGAGCCGTTTGTTTGCGCTTCAGTGATGCCTTGCAATCCCCAAACTACCATGATTGTGACTATGACTGTACCCAAAGCCGGGTGAGACAAAGGATTAGAAGTTCCACACGTCATCGATAATAGGAATGAGGCAAATCGACAGGGACCGGCCATCTATCACAGACAGCTGCGGCCTCCGATGCACTCGTGCCTAATGAGCAGTGCCGGGGTCAAGGAAGATTTCATCAGTCTGAAATGCGAGATGTGAGACATTAAGCTTTTGTTTGATAATGCTGGTCGGGAAGATAACGGTTGATGTATACGGTAACTAGTAGTAGTGATCGTCAATCTTTTTCGGTGTTGAACTTTCCTTTGCTTCTTCTTCAGCGATCTCTCCTTCTATTTACCCAGGTCTGGCTTCCAGGCGGGTTTTGCAGGGCGCGTATATTGACCAATTCGCTCGAAGCGCTTATGCGTCGAAGAGGATGGTGTGGCTCGGATGAGTTGGCCTCAGTGGGACAAGGCGTCTAAGCTGCAGCCGACCGGATTAAGGCTGCTTGCTTCGCCCAAGTTTGATCGTCTCTACTGATCACATTGTCCAGGCACAAGGACGCCTACAGCGTTTTTTACTGGCTGCTTCATGATCGCCTCAGGCAGTAGATAAGTGATTGTGATGTGATACTTGGCGGTCATGGCTCCTGAGTACTGGGCTAAGATCCTTCCCTCGTTGTAACTTTTATAGTTCAACAAGCAATGCTGGTGACTGTTGGGTATGAATCGGCAAATGTATTGATAACGTAAATGAAGTACTTGGTGGATGCCTTTATCCTTATCCCCACCATCTTCTGAGCGTTGGGCTGCAGAGGTTCCACTTAGCAATCTCGCCTGATGGCAACCATAAAGTAGGCTGTTTCACCTGAGGAAAGGGCTTCGCAAGGTGGTGTGAACAGTAGCTATTACCTGTTTCTGGACAGTTTTTATGCAGTCATCCTCGACTGCTTTGTTTGACGTCTTGAGTCCAAGATTGAAGGATTATACATTGATGCCTGATATGACACCTGCTATCCGGTCCACACTCCAGGCGGGATTCTACGCCTATGCATGACCTTGGTACATTTGACTATGCAGTGTCAGCCAGGGCTTCAACGCCTCTTACTCCAATTTGCTAAGGATTTAGATTGTAGATCGTTCCAGAAATTGCCCATAGTGCAAGCTTATGGTATGTCAGATCAGATAGATGCAGGATACAGAACAGCGGGGGCCATAGCCTCGCTTCTGGGGGAGTTTACACTGAAGACGGATGAGCTCGGAGATAGCCATGTCTGAAAGTCACTATCTTTCAGACGCTCTGTAGTATATTCGCGACAGAGTGACTCGAGAAGATGTATCCCATTGTAGATCGCATGGTTCATCACCGACAACTTGATGATGACGATGTCAGGCCGACATCACGTGTAATACCGTATTGTGACCCCCCTCATCTCCCCTCACCCGCCGTTCAGTGTCTGCACCTTTCCGAAAACAGACCAATACCTAAGGATACCGCGTAAGGGAAGCGTAATAGAGTCCTGAGGCCATCAGCAGCGTCGCGCGGTTCCTCGTTCTTTCTGTCTCTCGCTCTCTCTCTCTTCCTCCTCTTTCTTCCTCATCATTCTCTTGACTGAGCAAGCAAGCAATCAACGCTCATCAATCGCGATTCCATTAGATACAGCATCATCATCAGTTTCATCCATCGAGTCCTCTCCGTTGGAGGAACACCGTTTATATCTAGATCTCCGTTCGATCTCATTGGTGTCGGGGGACTTTCTCGCAACAACCAGTGATCGTTGCTCGCCTTGCCAGGGACTTCTGGTTCGCCAATTGATTGCTGCGCGCATCGCGGCCGTCCCCAGTAATACCTGCCCTACGACCATTTGCCTGCTCTCTACTGGACGGTAAGCCAATAACTCAACACGCCCCATCCATCCCCAGCGTCGTGGGCCACCGGAATTTGATCCAATCGCCTGGTCGGTCGCTCCCTCTTTAATTGTTGGTTTTGCTGCTTTTCCCAGCTGCGCAACGTGCCACACTGCCAGTCTGACCCACGGTTACTTCCGTGTTGCATTACCCGCGTCACATCCCGCCCCGACTGTTCCCAGATCTTCCGCGCTGGAAACTGTCAAGTGCGCATGGCTTGCTGACGTGACCACTCCTGCAGTCGCGCGCGCGCCCCCTCTAAACTCCCTCCACACAGAGCCACAGGGGCTTGCCCAAAAAAGAGTTTCCAGGTTTCTGGGTGCTGTATCCTCTTCACTCTGGCTAATCAAATCAGATCCGTCCATTTAGAAGAAGAAAGAAAATAAAACAAAAAGAGAAAAAAGACATACGAAAAAGAAACGCGCAGGAAATCCCAAGAACAGACAGGCAAGACAGATTTAAAGTACTTTAGAAACAATAACAAACAGAAACGCCTGCTGCGACCACAAACCCCCCTCCACCCTCGTCGAATAATAGATCCCGCCGGTCCTTGCTCACGACGCTAAAGCAGGACTATCGCAGAAGCATTGCCAATCCCCCACACGCGCAACTACGCCCGTCTTTCCCCGTTCAGGCTGTCGTGAAGCGAATCGCTGCCCAGCCAGACGCACCCTCGTTGTCCTTGGCGCGGCTGTATCATAGCGCGCGAGATCGAGAATCCACCGCGTGCTGCACGCAGCTCTGACGTGGTTTGCCAACAGAGCAGTTAGAGACAAGCCCCCGTTCTAAATCCAGTATCTCTGCACGTTCTCAGAACAGCTAAAAATCATGTCGTCGACCTCTCCCTCGAAGGAACCGGAGGTGGAACCCGAAGTTCAATCGGGTGAAGACCAGGAACAAATGGATAAGGAACAACAAGACACTCAGGCGCAGGGTCAGGGAGAGTTCGAGGTGAAGGAGCAGGATAGATGGCTACCAATTGCAAATGGTTAGTTACGTTCCCTTGCAGCTTTCTCCTTTTCTGATTTGCGCGTACCTTACGTTTATCTGCTGGTCAACCGCCTCTTGCCCTACTATGGTGGTTCACCCCCCCCCCCCCCCCCCCCCCCCCCCCTTCAACCACCCCCTAGTTGCTTTATCTGATCATATCCGCCGGCTCTTCTGTATATTTTTTTGTGACTTGGATTTTCATGGCTCGGATATAGCCTACCTTGGCCCTTTCATCGTTCGTCTTCTGGTTGCTCGCACATTACCCATCATAGAAGCTCGCATACTCCCCCCGATGTCTGGAAGTAAAAGACGCCTGATCACTTTCATCTATGCTTGCGACTCCCGCATTTATCACAGTTGATACCAAATTAGGATACTAATGTTGCAAATCAAGTGGCCCGCATCATGAAGCTGGCTTTGCCTGAAAATGCCAAAATCGCAAAGGAGGCCAAGGAGTGCATGCAAGAGTGTGTGAGCGAGTTTATCTCATTCATCACTAGCGAAGGTTGGTGCGACCACACCTGCTCTACAAGCTCTTTCACTGACGGAGTCTCGCACATTTGTCCGTAGCCTCCGAGAAATGCCAGCAAGAAAAGCGCAAGACCGTTAACGGGGAGGACATTCTATTCGCCATGACCTCCCTCGGGTTTGAAAACTATGCAGAGGCCCTTAAGATTTACCTGTCCAAGTATCGCGAGGTGAGACCTGTGCAACGTCCCCAATCATGTTGCCTCTTTTTCGTAACAGGCGACATTGAGTTTCATGACGTATCCGGACGCTAATGATTCCTCTAGACCCAATCCGCCAGAGGCGAGCACCAGAACCGTCCAACAAGCAGTGGATATGGTGCTGGCGCGCCCGTAGGGGCCCCGGGACCTGCCGGTCCTGGTGGCCGTCCAATGGCACCAGGTGCAGGGTTTCCTGATGCTGCTGACAGCGCCAACAACATCATGAACCAAAGCTTGGACCCGTCTGAGCAGGACACTTCCGCTTATGGCTACCCCCCGATGGTCGGCCAGCCGCACAACGGCACCGCTGGTGAATCTTATTAGTATGCTATTGTGCGGGAGAACCATCCGCTGGACTTGACGACTATCCCACAGCAAGGGTCTTCTTCGGAATCGAACAAGAAGAGATTCGAACATCAGCCTCACCTCACACCCACAGAGGCTAGATGCCCCTCGTCTCCAGCATGAAAAGCGGCTGGGATCACAGGCCCAAGCGATGAACGTTCCCGGATGTTACTCCCTGTACAGCAATCCTAATAAAGCGGTACGATACGATGGGTTACTTACGGGATATTAACGGAACGAATACGAATCAAGCAATACGACAGGATTAACGGAGCCGAGAGATAGTTTTACTGATTTGGTTTGTTTTTGCTTCTGATTCTTCATTTTCTCTTCTACAATCGGCTAGAGCACCAGCCGACCTGCCAGGCCCACTTGGCGCCTCAGTCACCTTCATATAACCAAAGCAAACCTCTCAACATCAAGCCAACCAAGAGAGAGGCTGTCATATATTCTCATGCTTACGAGTACCAATATTTATCTGCGCGTTATGGTGACCAGAGAAAAGGGTACTCCCACCTCTTTGCTTGGGCCAGTTACATGTAATTATTGTCTGAGTTGAGTATCTATTATTGTGTGTCTTTGTCATTGTTTATGCAGAGTATGGGATACTGTTCAGAAGAAGAAGACAGGAACCTGACAAATAGAACACGGATTGGACTTCACTGTCCCCTGACAGAAAAAATCACGTGGTTGCATTTTAACCGTAGAAGCCAAGTCTTAAGTTACCGCTAGATAAATCCTGTACGACAGACAATAGTTCATGAATGGCTCACGCTGTGTAACGCTGAACCCCCTTATTACGTACTCAACAAAAACGAGCTATCCACCATATAAACAACGGGACGATAGAAAGAAAGAAGAAGAAAAAAATCAAACACAAAAGGTCATCATCATAGTCATCATCATAGTAATAAAATGCCAATCTAAGCAACCAGAGAAAGATACCACGACTCGCTAAATCAACAGAGAACCCAACCGCACGTTCCACGCACGTGGGGTATGATGTGAAATTTATCCATGCATCCACCCCCCATCTAACAGAAGATCCGACATCGGAGTCTCTTGCCAGTAGATCTGACGCCATTCATCCTCTAACTCTGGTAGCCCTTCCATGGCCATAGGCAGCACGGGCTGGTCCAGATCCGTGAAGGAGAAGAGTTGGCGCCAGTCGAGAGATTCGCGGGGCGCGTCGGCGTCGATGGCGTCGACGACGGGGGTCATGGTAGCGGATGGTGGGGGTGGGGGGATCCAGGCGTCTAGATGGTGATGTTGTTGGGGCTCAGATTGAGGTTGAGGGTGGCTGTGGTGAGGGCTTGTTGGGAGGTGGTTCGTGGAGGAGTCTGGGGTGGGGACTTCGAAGGGAAGAGGGCGGTCTGTGGGGGTTGGGTTGGGGGGTCTTGGTGTCTGCATTGCTGTGGGTGCGGAGGTGGAAGTGGTGGTGGAGTGTAGGGTTGTTTTGAGTTGGTCTTGAGGGTTGCTGAAGCGGCGGGGTGGTCGTTCGCTGGTGGCCATTCGGAGGTCTTCTTGGAGGCGTCTGGAGTCTTCGAAGAGGCGGAGGATGGTGTTTGCGTGGAACCAATAGCTTGCTAGTTCGCGGAGGGAGTAGGAGGCTGAGTCGAAGCGGCGGAGGGCGTTGATTGCTAGGACGGGGTTGGAGAAGCGGAGTTCGACGCGGACTTGGATCATGGCTGTGAAGAGGGTGTGGACGCCGGAGTACCAGAGGAACTTGAGGCGGTCGTTTAATCGGAGTTCTTCGAAGATGGAGGTGATGACTCCTGCGGCTGCGCTGCAGATTTCGGCATCATGCGGGCCGTAGTCGTCTGAGTAGGCGGATGCTCGGGGGTGTGGGCGGTGGAGGAGGATCAGGAAGTTGTTGTAGGTGAGATGGAGCATGGCGGACCAGGGGTCCATGTCGGACGCGCGGAGACGTAGTTTATCGGGCAGCTTCAGGGACCAATTGGCGAGGGCTTCGTCGGCTTCTAGGAGGACGGCTTTGCGACGCTCTGCGCTCACTCGTAGTCCGAAGCGGCTTCGAACGATGTACGAGATCATTACTGAGAGCTCAGTGAAATGGATCACGTAGTCGGATTGGACACGAGGTCCGCAGCCCTCGAAGTCAGAGATTGTCAATGGAGACACGTCGGAGTCTTCTAGGTTTCTGTTGTAGGAAGCAGTCAGCGGCTGATTGGGAGGGTGAGGAGGGGGCTATCTGCTTACATTGCCTGCGGTCGACCATACGAAAGTGATACCATAACGTCGAATTGCACTATAATGTGCCATAGCCTCCTCCACATCCGGCGATCACGGGAGACAAACCGGCTAGAGATAGGATTTCGGTGCATTCCGAGGCCCGTAGCAATCCTGGCAGCTACACCCACCCAGTAGTGCGCATTCGCTGCGACATCATCGTCGGCACCATCCGAGTGCCAAGTCAAAAGTAGAGCAGCTTGCACCAGGATATCGCGATTACGCTCAATCCGTGAATCAAACAGCCACTTGGCACGACGGAAGAAAATATCCTTGAGGGCATCGCGTTCCGCTTTGGGACGAGTGACATGGGCTCCCACTAGCAGAATCGCTTGTAGCAGCAATATCGGGGGAGGATCAGCAGGGTCCCGGTTGCGATACTGCGCCATGAACAAGTCCTCGTCAATGATAGGATACCCTGGGTTGACGTGGTCAAAGTAAGCTTGCACCAGTTCATCTGCTAGGGCCGGTTCAGGCAAAGTGAGAGCATCCATGAGGAGCTGATCATGGCCGGTCCTTAACTGTCGTCGCGGAATCTCATTGCCTGCAAAGTGATAGACGTCGTCATCCTTGTCGCGTTGCTGACGGATCAAGAAAGACATGTTCGACAGCTCATGGCCCACGTATATAGCTCGCACACCCCGACGAATCTCCCGACTGCCCGATTCTTCCTCATCGATGAGCTTCACTAGTCGTTTCTCCAAATCCGCGTGGGAGTCTGATTCGGCCGAGACATCCTGGCCCGGGGGACGGTTATATGTCGGAGATTCTGCAGCTGACCCGGCGCCATTATGGGGAGGGTGGTGATTAACATTATGATTAAGCGTTTGATGGAGATTATGAAGACTTGATGCGGGATGTGCGACAGGCGTTGTCACTTCCGGTTGGACGCCGCGAAAGGTGGTGGTGAAAGCGTCAGGTGGGGTTGTAGCCGTGAGAGGCAGAGAGTGTCTGTGTGTAGGCTCAGAAGAAGCAGGAGGTGGTCGACAGCGGATCGGAACGGGGTCGAGGATTGATCGCACAGCCAGACGCTTCTTCTTTTCGTGAATCCGACAGTCGGTCTTTCCCGCGGAACGGCAATTGGAGCATGGGAGGCCGACGATGCGGGCATCGCATCGGACTTTGCGCCGATGGCAGTGGACGCAGGCTGCGGAGCCTAGAGGGGAACTTCATCAGAACCATGAAAAGAATAGCAGATATATGCCAAGTCCCTCATAAACATTGCAGGGCGTACCTGACTTGCGCTTAGTCACCCCATTCCCGGCGGGTGAATGACTGCTGTGCGCTGCGGAGGTCATCGCCGAAACATCGACACAGATCCAAGGGTCCGGAGACTCGCTAATTCGTCATCTCTTATCCGAGAGATCTGAGGGAGAGAGCATAAGGTCAGATCAGGACATGATCTACCCACGGACAGAACGATTGGAGAGGAGAATGAAGAAGACGGAAAGAAGAAAGAGGAGAAGGAGGAGGAGAAATGCCAGACATGAAGAGGAGAAAAGGCGGGAAACTCGAATTGCTTTGCTCGGCATAGCTGTGATTGGCCGATAATGGGCAATCGAGTGGGGCTCATCCAGGGCGGGTCTGGGGGAGTCACGTGGCGGGGGTGCTGATCGATTCCATTGAATTTGCTTAAGACCTTCGATGCTTTTTCTCCTCGTCTTCTGGAAGCCTGTCATGATCCGCCGTTTGCTTGCTACCATCCTGCCCATGGTTACCTAAAAGCATACCTAGTCTAACTACCCACGCTCAGGACCCCCTCCATGTCTTCTGCCCTGCATTTGCGTGACACCCGGTGTCTTCTTCCGTGCGCTTATCCACTCCGGGGATCCACCCTGGCGTCAGCTCCGTTATCAGTCCGCCTATCGTCCATTCCTGTCTTTCTCACTGGACGGTTGGTGGAATTCCTTATCAACATACATTCTCGAGATAAAGTGTTTGACAAAAATGTACGGCTAAAGCGGAGTCATGGTCCTAATATTGACTTCTTCTGCATTGCGGACAAGTTGCCCGCGGGACTTTTCTAAGTTCACGCCAATTCGCATTCTATCAAGCTTTCCACTCCCTTTTCCACCGTCCAGATCTTGACTACCTTCAACCCCACAGATTCAATCAACGTAGTCCAGTGCTTCTCCGTCCGTTCCCCCGAGGCAATTGACATCATGATCATGTCAAGGCTAGTCGTCTCGAAATGCGCGTCGAGACTGGGGACAACATACTCGTTGATCAACAGCTTACTGTACCCTGGTTTCATGGCTGGGATAAGGTTGGACAGGATCTGACCGCACACATCGTCAGGCCAGTCATGTAGAACCGAATGCATATAGTACACGCGTGCTCCTGAACCTTATCAGCCCAGATCTTCAAATTATCAGAGTAAATGTTTCATAGACATACCTTTCACCGGCTGCTCCGTAAAGAAATCATGCGCCATTGGGTCAATGGATACATGCAAGTCCTTCACAGTTTCTATAACCTGAGGCAGATCCTGCACCACAAGGCGCCCAGCCACCTCTGGCCACTTCCGACGGAACTCAGATACATCGTGCCCGGTGCTACCACCCACATCAACCAAGAAGACGTCCTTCTCGCTCAGTTCGGTACCCTTAATTAACCGTTCCTGGACTGGGTAGAAGCCTTTGTCCATCCAGCTAGGTCGTCCCTGATGGTACACCGACATGTGGTTGCCGAACTGTTTGTTAAGGGTGGGGTTCTTTTGCACGCATTCGAAGAAGTGTTCGTCGACTCGCTGTCCCAGCTGGAATGGGGACTTGGTGGGATCGGTTGGATTGCGGAATCCAGTCTGTTTAAGAAAGGCAGGGATAGCGTAGATACCTGGGTATAACCAAGCCGAGCTGGGAATGGACATCAACGTTAGTAACCAGTCAATGGGCGCCTTGGTGTCACTCACAGTGCGGGGAAAGCATCTCCATATCGCTCGACACTTAGTGTGGTCGAGAGGTTCGTCGCGATGTACTCGTCAGGTCCCGCTTCAGTGATTACGCTCATAGATGCCAGATGTTTCATGATGCGCGCTAGGAGGCGTAAGTAAAACACAACTCTACCTACGCAATACATGCCACAAATGAAACTGATCCAACCAGTAAGTACTTACACAACAAGACTGGATCACTCTGTGTTATCACTGCAAGCTCTGCAACGGACTTTGGCTTGTCCCGAGATAACTCGCTCAACACACCTATAGCTAGAGCCGTTTCAATAGCAGCGTGCAGAGTAGCCTGCAGCAGAAACCGTTTGTTAGATCCCAGCATTTATGCACGTCAACTCATAATACAGTCCCAAGCTCTCACGTAACAGACAGGACTTACCGTAGTCCAGCACTGCCTGACAATCGCCTCTCGCGGGGTCTCCAGCGCATTAGCCAAGGATCTCGCAGCATCTCGTAGCCTTAACCTCTCCACCGAATTCTCCAGACATATGGATTTGTGGGACG
Organism: Aspergillus welwitschiae; assembly: GCF_003344945.1. Taxonomy (NCBI): domain Eukaryota; kingdom Fungi; phylum Ascomycota; class Eurotiomycetes; order Eurotiales; family Aspergillaceae; genus Aspergillus; species Aspergillus welwitschiae. The sequence continues at coordinate 665,256 of NW_020798711.1, read as the reverse complement.
CGATCTGATCGATGAGAGCCGGGACAGCATCCGGTGCATTTGGTAAAATGGCAATCGTATCCACGTTCACGTCCGACTTGGAAGGCCCATGGCCATTGGAATGGATGCCATTTGTATGGTGGCCATTAGTATGATATCCGTTGGTATGATCGCCATTAGTACATTGCTCAACAACCGTTGAGACGTTCGTATAAGTCATTTTGTAGTTATTGGGGGTATGCTTCGGGGTGAGTTACAGGGAATATGTAAGGGGTCTGTTCGAATGGCGCCATCTACTTAATAAGGTCCGGCAGTCGGACGAAACGAGCAGCCTATGTAGGCTTCTCGCCTTGCGCTTTTCCGTAGCACTACAAAATAGCCCGCACTATAATAACTTTATGACGCTTAGAACAAAATAGTTAGCCCCTATTGTCTTTTGTGCCTACTGTGGAGCTAAGTCAAAGAGATAGGCTAGCTGCTGCCACCTCCACTGGTCATTTATCTCACGTTCAGGCTGCCCACTCTGGTAGCCTGCAGTAGAGTCGCTAATGTAGCGGCGACGCCTGGATAGACTCCACTTCCTGGAGAGGGGTAGTAATGGCCCTGGTTAGATACTTTTACTGTCCCCGACAAATGATGGAAGTTCATACCAATGGAACGGCTAGGCCGCAAAAGACGCGGGCTACAAAAGGCAGGCTCATATCGTTGGAATTCACTGGCGAGAGACAGAGGGCCTACAGAGCTCCTTCTCCATGGTCTCACTGGACAAGCTCGCGCAGTGGATAACTAGACAGGATGATTTAGGACGGAAAAGCAATTTTGAGGATACCCACAAGTGAGATAGCAGCGGCAATATAACGCTGTGTTAGCCTCCCCGCCGATATTTTGTGGGTGTTCGAGACTGGACGGCGTCACTAGTTCCTTAGTGCAGCACTTCCACTAACAAGGTCACGGAAATAGCAATATAAATAGGCCTGGCTTATATGTAGACGGGGTTCGGGGATAGGCATCCGCTCATAAGATAGAGTCCCGCCCCGACGGCTTCGCACCAAAAAGCAAGTAGCGCACTCTTATAAATTCCAGTGCTGCGCCGTATCCTGAGACTAATTTATCTCAGTAGGCAGACTCCAGATAGGATTCGCGAGATAGGTATTGCGTAAGTGCAGAGGATCATACCGATGGCTCCCACAATCGCCAGAATCGAAGTTTGGAAAATTCTTTGATCTTGAACCAGAGGTAGCAGGCATCAGGGAAACGAGAAACTCCCACTCTTGCCACGGGTTTCAGAGAGCGTAGTACTGCGCCAGTACTGCTAGGAGCATCCGTATCTCAATAACAAAAGCGGAGGTGCCCCTGAGACGGACAAAGGTTGCTTTCAATTAATTATCACTGCGCCAACGGGACCGCTGTCTTGCAGGGATAGTTGCATAGCGCATGACACCACGCTTCGCGCCATTAACATCCATAGGCCCGGGCCTGCATCGTACTTTTGGACTGCCTTCGTGCAACTAGTCTATAGTTTGGTATCTGACGGATGATTCATTAACAGATAGGAAATGACTGAATATTAGCACCACGGTACGACCTTGTAGCAACAGTGTAGTTGGCTGTTGGGGAACTCTGCGGTGCCAAGAACATGGTGGATCGCCTGGGCCAGACAAGCAATTCTAGCGACTCTTGATGTTCAGCCTTAAATGTTGCTGTAGGGGGGGTGATATCCAGCCACATGTACTCCGAATTTGGGGGCGCTTTCAAGTTGCGCACGGATGCTATCATTTGATCGTCTATCTCAAGGAAGAAATGCAACCTCAAGAATCACCGATTAGTTGAGATACTTCATCGTACAGCTGCGATTTCTGTTATTAATTAATTTGCGCCCAGTAGCGTCCAAAAGGACAAAGAAGGCAGCGTGATCCACTAGGCCTTGTAGTATACGCTAAGGATAGAACGGTGCCAGATGGTGCGTGACGCCGGCGCCGTCGCTGGTGGAACCGGACTCCAGGCAGACTCGTTCGGAAGTCGGAATTGTGGGAAGGTCAAAAAGCTCGGTTTATATTGGGACCTGTTCTTTCATATGATTATTCCCTTCCTTGAACTGTCTCGACTAATAGACTAGTGTTCAAGCCACTAATCTCGATCTAGCAATGACCGTCTCCTGCTCATTCCAACACGGAACGTCTCTTGAACCCTGGAATGTCGGGCATGTTCCTTATCAGGGCTCAGCTCTAGGCTGAAATTGATGCCACGCTCTTGAATAATGCGCGGAAGTGCCATGCCCCCTGTGCTGCTATTGGTTTGCTTGCTTAGCGATTGATTGGGCAATCTCGATGGTGCCATCCATGATGTCTCAGGTAGTGGTAGCATGGATATTATTTCCGGTTGATGTTTCGATGAGTCTACATTACTCTGGATCTAGGCGTCTCGACTCTAGAGTCTAGAATTAGAATAATATAAAGATTGGAGAGCAAGGGATTCTCGACGAAACTCTGCGGCGACTTCGGATGCACGAGATGGTCCGTAACCGGCCTGGAAGTGACAGGGATTCTGTTGCACAGCTAGTGGACTAATTGACACTAGGGGAAAAGCAAATTATGTTAGAGTACAATGAAAGACTGTACGTAAACCCCTTAAGTTGGGCCTCTGGATAGCCCAAGTAGCCCAGTGAGCACGTTTTGCTGGAATCATATCAGCGTTGGACCTTCTGATGTTTGTGACATTCGACTACTTCACGCCAACGCACAGCTGTGGATGTTGGACACGGAGCGATGACTGCTGTATCTTCAGAATATGCCCACCAGACTAAGGGCCCACGAATATTGGCTGTCTTTTGGACCATGACTAGTCTTGCAATTCTAGCTGTGGCAGCCAGGCTCTTCATCCGTATCAAAGTCTTGCGCAACCCAGGTGCAGACGACTGGTTGATCGCAACGTCAATGGTAAGTCGATTATACTATTTCTCAGGTCCGACTGCCACAGTCGTCCTTTTTGCTGTACATTCTGACGGCTGTTAGTTTTTCAGCATATCATATTCTGTAGTAACCACGGTCGACGTCGCTCTAGGTTACGGAAAACATGCAGTCGTCATAGCAGATAGACTAGAACTCGTTCTGCTAGTCAACTATATCAACTTCGCCTTGGGCATAATCTCCTTCGCCTTACCCAAATTAGCCGTGGCTGCCCTGCTGAGCCGTTTTCTGAATCCGACAACGATACAACGCGCGATCTTGTGGGGATTGACGGGGTTTGTGGCACTGGTGTCGTGTATTTGCATCTTGGTGCTCTTTACCATGTGCGATCCAGCGAAAGCTCTTTGGGAAACGTCCCTTCTGTCAAAGGGCGCGAGTTGCCGGAGCTCGTGGATCCTTGTGGACTATGCCATCTTCACTGGAGGTATGTGCGACCATGATTCAATAGAAAGATAAGTCTAGCTTAAACAACGATAGCCATATCTGCCTTTACGGATCTGTATTTGGCAATTTATCCGACAGTCATCTTACTAAAGCTTCATATGTCGATGCGGAAACGATTGGCGTTGTGTGCAGCGCTGGGTCTGAGTGCAGTGTAAGCAAGAACTCAAGAAGCTCATCGTCATCACTATTAGCTAAGAAACAAGGCTATAGCGCTTGTGCAATGGCAATCATCAAGTGCATGCAGCTACCAGGTCTTGCCGATCTCAGCGATACGACATGTGAGTTGTCCTTGATGCAAAACTGTACTAAGGCCGGATGTTCACTGACACTATAGCAGATGCCACGGCCGACCTTGTGATATGGACAAGGTAAGCCACCATGTGTTACTTCGTGACACCAAGCCCTTATTGAGCAGCAATTCCGGATATTGACAATCTCCCGGCAGTATCGAATCAAACGTCGTGATCCTAGCCTCATGTATCCCCACGTTACAACCGCTTCTCGAAATAATTCTCGGAAAGCGCAGTCTGAGAAGTACCGGCGGATATCAGTACAAAGAGAGCAGTACCCAATTGCCCGAGTCTAACAAGTGGAGCAGCAAGCGATCTGGACACCGGAAAAGTAAAGGCAATATGATGATTGCAGACATTGGCAGCCAGGATAGCATCTTGCAGATAGGTGACGATCACGAGGACGAAAGCCATTATATGGGGCACATCCGTCGTACAGATAAAATCACTGTTGTGTACGAAAGTGTGACACCACAGCCAGGTGGTGCTGATAAAACAAATGACCCTGTAAAATAGGAGAGTTACACTGAGGGTGTTTCTGACATGCTTTTTTTTTTTTTTCTTTCTCCGCCTTCTTTGTGTGTTGGTCTTTCATTAAGTGCTTGTAGTTTTTCCATTGAATAGGCGCAAAGTTGTATGAGCCCCCAAAGATGTTTTTGAGAAGCTGAAGTGCTTCATCTAGAATAAGTTTAGACGCTTGCTATGATGATGTGTTAGCATGACGGTTCAACACTATCGAGCCTAAATGTTGCGTTGCTTTCATACCTTCATATCGCTACCACAACAAAAAATCCTCTATATGCGATTATGTACGTATGCAAGTCCAGGGCTAATGGTCTTGCATGTACCTCATGTTCCGCAGTTGTATTGATCATCCAAGAACGAACCTCTTCCAGTTTTCAGCGAGCTGCCGAACGCCTTGATGTAACTCCCACCCGCGGATATTGCAGATCTGCCTAGCAATTTCCTCAAGCAAGTCATCCATCTGTTGCCCAGCCGTATGCAGATCGCTCTCGATGAGTATTCTATCATCAGGCAAAGCCTTGATAACGTTGATGACCTTCTGTGACGAAGGTCCGCCGAAGTTTATCACAGAAGAGAAGGAGAAGTAGACGTCTGACGGATTAGATTGATGCAGAAATTGCTTCAATGGCTCCACCGGCCCGGAATAAGAATGCATGCAGATCCGTGGTGGGAATGGGAGAGACTTCTCATCTGACTTTGCAGGCTTCTGTTGCATTCGTTCATCCTCCGCATCGCTCTCTGCATGCGCATCTGGAACACTATAACGTCGGCGTCTCTCCCGTCGTGAGGCGTTCTTTCGCTCATGGCCAGACCAAAGGGCCTTAAAAAGGTCAAAGACCGCCCCATGAGCTTGAACGCTATGCACAGAAACTGGCCGCTGAAGTTCCCCAGCTAGCCGCAGCTGAGCCTCCAAGACGGCTTTTTGATGCGCCAACTGAACGCGATACGGCGAAAGCTGTCTACCTTCCCGAGATCCAGGGGTCATTCGCTCATCCCGAGTTTCTTTTTCCTCCTCGGTCCACGCCTTGGGAAGCCTAAACGCACGATCAAGGCCAACCTCACCCACAAGAGAACGAGGATACGCCAGCAACCGTGCTCGAGATTCCGACAGCAACTCTGACAGTGGCTTTGGATCAGGTAACGACAGGATGAAGTCATCATCTGGCTCTGGAGTAAGGACCTTCTTATAGTGCAGCTTCTTCAGCTCAATTGGTGAGGTACTTTCATCGGTCTTGGGCGAACCAGTCGTATCGTCGATGATTTGATGCGAGAACCATGGGTGCCAGCCAAAGCACGGTAGCACAGGCCCTGTCGCCGAACTTTGGGCGGACTCCTGACCCTGGGTCAAGGATGTAGCGGTCTGAAGCACCAAGTCCTGGTCCTCCCCGCGAGTGGACATGACTGTTAATGTCGATACTTTCATTTGGGGGATTTCCGCAATGGATGACATGGTGTCAGTGGGGTGACAATGGGCGTCGAACAGCCCCAAGTGCCAAGGAAATGCATCATTCTGATCCGTCTCAGACATGGTGCATGTGAAAAAGAATTGATCGGAAAGCCGAGGCGGAATTAGAGTGCCAAAGCGAAAAGAAAAATGATTCAGAGGCAGCTTGGGGATGTGTTGATTGACAAAAAGTCGGATGATGAATGGAGAGAGAGCTAAGCTGTGACGTAAGGAAAAGCCCGCCGATACACACGCGATACGTGGTGTAATGATGCCTTGGGCAGGCAACGGACATCGAGCATCACATGCTTCTTTGTTGTCTTGCTTCTCCGCATTTTGGTTCTGGGGATGCAGTCATGATTTCTATTCCCTGCATGGACACTGCAGGGCTATTCCTTCATACTATAGCCATGCCACTTGATCTCTATATATCTAGTAAGAAAATAAATATTTCCATGTATTCAACTCCCTCCTTCGATCTTCTATAGCCTACTTCATAGCTCTCTACTCCCCTCATCTTCATGTCCTCTATCTCCGCCTTCTTGAGTCTTCCCCTCCTCACACTCTTTTCCCTCCCTCTCGCCCTGTTGGCATGCTTCACCACCTTCCTTTCCATCATATTTCTCCTCCTACGCTTCTCTGTCATCTATATTGAGCTATGCCTTGCCATAATCACAAATTACTTCGTCATCCCAACAGCTGCCAACACCTCCCTCCTCAACTTCTCCGCATCTGAACCCACCACCCCAGCAGCCTCAACAACACCCAAGCGTCGCTCAGTCGACCACAGCTTAAACAATGGGCTTCTCACTGCCCTCGCAACATATCGTCCAGGCTACAATCCTCCCCGTCGAACAAACAGTTTAACCACCACAACCTCCACTTCCTCAACCTCCCAAGACACTACCACTGTCCCACTCTATCGCAAAGATGAACCCGCAAATAACGCTCCCTCTGCCCTCCTAACCCTGATCAGTGGCGACGAAGGCCGCGACTTTGAAGGTCTAGGCGGCTGGCGCTGTGCGACAACAGCAACAGCAGCAGCAGCAACAACCACAACAGCAAGATACCCAGCCCATCATCTCCTCTCAGACACCGCCTCCCCCTCACCAAATATCACCACCAGTGAATACGACGAGAGAGCATGGCTATCCATCAACGAGAGACTAGAACTCCCCTCCCAACCTCTATTATCTATCCGAAACAACAGCAACAGCAGCAACAGCGAAGCTCTCGAATCCCTCCCTTGGAGACATCGGCAAATGGCTTCAGCCAGCCCGCCTCCCGGAGGCAGTAATAACCTCATTCGCAGTCCCCGCCATCACCATCGTTCCGCAACCACCTCCTTACTATCCACTAGCCTGTCCCCTAGATCTTCACTGCCAGACGCCGTTCCCGACCACGGTCTAGACCATCCACAGCGTAGGGCTACCTCGCCACTACTATCACAACAGCAAAATAGTACGAATACCCTCTTCTGCACGCCCTCACCCACCGGGAAGTTTCCAAACGCATCGATCCCTCGGGTATCGAGCCCTACTGAAGGATCAGGGGGATATTTTTCCTTGCGACCCGGTAGCACGAGCAGCACGAGCGGGTCAACAACACCAGGTGAAGAGCGACGATCGCCTAGACCCTCGGCCAAGTCCATGGTGCATTACCCCGCGGGCGTGAGATATCGTCGGAGGAGTATGTCAGGGCCGAATAGTGGGGTGAAATTGACCAAGGCGTCGTCGGGCACGGAGCGGGCGTTGTAATTGATTTATTATGGAACATACTCATCTGATGGTGTTGATTGCGTGAGATATTTCTGAATATGGTATTCTTTACCTCATCAATTTTGGGTGGATCTGACAGCGTTACGTTTACATCGTCGTAGCGATTTACCAATCATGACACAGATATTTTCAAATTCTCTATGCTTGCCATTTTGTCATCATATGTCTACTTCTACCGTTAAGGTATATACATTCCACGTAGTCCATGATCGACAGATACTATTTGAGACATCGCCCGATCTTTAAATCAAAACCATCAATGTTTACTTGCTCCACAAAGAACAAGATTCACAAGCAAAATGAACAAAACCCGCTATTTGATGACCCAACGTAATAAACACCTCTTTAAACAAAAAAGAAGACTTTGGCCAAAAGAAAAGAGTTAGATTAGACTGCACAGAGAAAAAGAGCTCTATGAGGCGCGATTAGCTCTCTCCTTCTGAGCCACCTCCTCCATCTCAGCCAAAACGATGCGGTTGAAGTCTTCCCATCCGTCTAGATAGATATGATGGCCGGACCTCTTGATAATGACCACCTTAGCTGAGCCATTGTCCGCTTCGCGTTCCTCCACTGTTGCGTTTTGCAAGATACGCTCCTTCTCTTGATCCAACTTAGCCTTTGCGGCTAGCCCGCCCTTCACGTCCATCCAGTCGTGATCACCGTACATGAAGATGATGGGGAGACCGTTCTCGCGCTTAGGTGTCGTTGAGGGGGTCTGAGAAGGGGCTGAGTTGGCCGAGGAAGATTCAAGAGTAGATTGGGATGTGGTAGCTACAGCTGCGGCTTTCGCAGACTCGAGGACAGCAGATGCGGGTGACGGATTTTGCTGGATGAATTGACGACCGACGCCCTCGATGCGTCGGATTAGCGGACTGCGGGCGAATGCGCCCGGGGCGAGAATGTACGATAGAGCATACTCGCCGCTGCCGCGCATGCTGAAGATCGAATACGAATAGTCATGCAGAGATTTGGCCTCCTCTGCCGGAAGATGGGAGAAACGCCGGGATGTCCACCCGGAGACCAGACGCGGACCGAGTGGTCCCGCCCATCGCACCAGGCTGAAGGGGGAGATGTTGGCATCCCAAAGATAGGCGAACCACTTGGGAACCATGCGCCGGGGCGGCCGATCTTGGGAAGCGCCACTATCTGTAGGGGAACCCTTTAGCAAAATATTGTTATCGCCTTTCTGAAGCTCAGTTGGGGGAACCGAAGATGCAGATTCGGCGATATTGCGCTGGTTCTGAGTGAGCTCATTCGCCATGGTCGACTCGTTTGGCGCAGGCATCTCTGCCCGCACAGCGTACGGGTCCTCTGGGATTCCGACGGGGGAAGCAAGGATAAGCTTGTTGAGTCGTCCCGGATATTTGAGAGCGTATGCCACGGCCATGTAGCCTCCCAAACTATGACCAAGTAGTGTGAAACGGTCGATGTTGCGCTTGACACGCCACTCTTCCAGCGCATCCACGAACCAGGCTTCTGCTTCTTTGATGGCCTGCTCACGCTCCTTCGCTTTGATACGAAAGGGTGGTCGCGTACTGCGGCCCATGCCCAGGAGGTCCAGCGCATGGAGTTGCCACCCTTTCAGGCGACTAAGAGGCTCGAAATTTTTATAGAAGAACCCCAAACCAGCACCGTATCCATGAAGCATGACCAGATGTTGATCTGCTTCTTCACCAATCCGCTCGACAGAGAACTCGTTCAGAGCCCGAATCTTCCCGCTCAGCTCCACCATACTGGAGCGCCACATTCGGGGGCCGTATGGATCATTGGTAGAACTGGCTGATACCTCACCCTGCTGCGTTTGATCGGCGGACTGGAGACTGCCCGTCCCGCCAGAGACACTGCTCGTTTTACCGGTTTGTAGATGGGTTGGGGGTTGATGCTGGAGGTAAGGGAGGTGGGAAAGAACCCTGTGTTCGGCTGTGGCGGCGGGTAAAGACGCCCACTGGAAGAAAACCCAGTCTCAGTCACCCATGCGACACTTGACTTTGTTCCTCAGTAAAGAAACGTACCCATTGACTGAAGCCTTCCCTGTAGCCTAGGGGAAACCAGGCCAAGGGGGCAGGAGTTGCGCTGGCTCCGCGAGCTGCGTGTGGCGTACTCTCTCGGCGAGAAGCCACGGGTTCCTGGCTGCGGCCCCGAAATTCGCCGCTGGGCGAGTTGAACGACTCGGATGCCATCGTAGATGTAGACGACGAGCGTCTAGAATCCGTCGGTCGGGAAGAAGAGGAAATATATCGAGCGCTTTCAAACGAGGTCCAGGAACGTGAGACTGGGACCTGAAAAGAAAGCGAAGGGAGTCGCGCGGTCGACACCTTGTCGTCAGGAAAATCGGAGTGACAGAGGGAAGAGCTCTGTCACTCTCTCGGCTGCAACGGAAAAGAAGGAGTATTTAAAGATGGAGAAGGGGGAATAGATTAAATCCTCTCTTAGGGGGGGCGCAGTGGAAAGAGTAAGAAACAGGTCAGTGGAACAAAATGAGAAACGGTTGAGGCAACGCCAAAGACCGTTAACCCCGATCCGAGATGGAGTTAAGCAACAGGCAACCAATGTTGATGACGCTGATGGTGAGGACCAGAAAAACCTCAGAAAAGAATGAACAGTTCCTAACCTGCACAATTAAAGACCCTGACTGTCAAAAACAGTATATACTTGGAAAAGAGAGGCAGAGGATTGAAAGGGGGGGGGGGGAAAGAGATGAAAGTTGAGAGAAACTGAAAGTCCAGCGGAAGTGGAGCCTCAACCAAGTGTTGGCCGATGGAATGGATGACGATGCTTCACTCTTTCTTGTCTCTTCTTCTCCCTCTCCCTCTCCCTCTCTCTCCATGCCTCTCTATCTTCCTCAAAACCTCTTCTCTTTCCATGCGATGAGATAGCGTCGGGCCGCAAAGGCCAAAATCTACCACTGTGTTTTTGAATTTCACCTGCGATTTGAACCTCCGAGGTTAATTCTTGCTCCCTCTATTCTTTTCCGTCCAGACGAACCCGATCTCCCTGCCTCGCCTTTCTTCTTCTCTGGCTTCCACTCCAAAGCTCACCATGGCTTCAGCAAGCCTAGACCAACTGGTTAAGGGATCTCCAGCACCCAACAGTCGCCTTGCATCTTCTGCGACATCCTCCTCCGAATCATTGGCGCCTGCATTTCACTCCCATCCTCCCTCTAGCGATCCCTCTTCCCCGCCACGGTCGTCAACCCCCGATCCACTGTCGACCCTCCCCTCTTCCCCACCCCAGATATACCTCAATCTCCTCATTCTCGAGAGCTCCCTGCGAGCTCAGTACCTGGCTCTTCGGGAACGCCGCCGACAAAATACGTTTTTCCTTCTCTTGCTTGCCGCCTGGATCGCCTACTTTGCCTACGCGCTCTTTCTCCGCCCGCGCGAAGATGGCCGCGGCGTCGGAGGATCGGTCTACTGGGTGGTCGAAATGGGAGAAAAGGTCGCCCTGATGGGCGGCGTGGTCACTGCGCTCCTGGTCTGGGGAACAGGGCAATGGGAACGTGGAGTTCGTTGGCCGCGGCGCTGGCTCGCCGTAGCCAACCGCGGCCTCCGCACCATGAACACCAAGATCGTGGTCATCCGAGGTCCCTGGTGGCAGGAGCTTTTTTCCTACCTTTCTTTCCTATTTCCGTTCTCTACACCCTTTTTCCCGTCCCCCGTGGGCGATTTCCACTACGTCGAGCGCCCTGCGTCCGAGAGGCGTGGTAGTCGGCAGCACTACCAGCAGTACTACAACCACGACGCGGAATCAGGTCTGGTACAGGAAGACCTCAGCCCCGGAGGTGACTACATTCGACTTCTTCTACTGCCGAAGTCATTCTCGCCCGAGTTCCGCGAGAACTGGGATGAATACCGCAGCGAATTTTGGGATAAGGAGAATGATCGTCGTGCTCAGCTGCGCCAGAAGCTGCGCCAAAGGGAGCGCCAGCTAGTCCAGCAGGATGGCGGCTGGTTCTGGTGGTTCGGATTGAGTTGGAAGGCGTCGCAACGCCGACGAGTCGCTGCCGCAACGATCAGCCGACCCGGCGATGCTGACAAGGTCCAACATCGCTCCCATCACCACCACCATTCGTCCAGTATCTCAAAGCTCGCCCTTGAATCCAAGTCGCCCTTGCGGCGCGGTGGACCACGCTCTGAATCCCACTCCCGCACGCCGTCACGCAGCACTACCCCCGTAGACACCGACGACCGACCCCCGTCCAGGTCGTCCGTCAGTGGCCGTCCCCGCCGCGGAAGCACAAGTCCAAGCACTGAACAACACATCCAGCAATCACGGAAGAAGAAGGCATCCAAAGCCGCCACTCGTGGTCTGTCTCCTTTGACGCAGGCCCAAATCCGAGAGGGCGTGCGCACCCCATCCTTTTCATCCGACGACTCTTCTTTCATGGGCACTCCTAGCGAAAAGGAGAAACCCAAGGACGAGAGTGTTGAATAGCGGTTCCACCATCTTTATTTCCCTAAACCCATTCTGGTCTAATTTACCAACTTCTCCCCCATATGTCTATTGTCAATATTATACCCTTTGAAAGCACACCACGAAGACAAATACTATCTCATCTCGATGTACTTACCGCCGTCGTAGGGGGGGTTGTCGAATTGAAGCTCTTCTCTTCTCTTCTCTTCCATTTTTCCCTTTCCATGCATTGCCGATTTCTGCTTTATACATTTCGGTGTCTTTTTTTTCCCTCTTCCCATCTCCAATTGATTTCTCTTTTTAATACCCCATCATATTATAGCAGATTTATAGTGCATTTTACTCTGGATTTTTCCGTTCTTGGCATCAGAGGGTATATGCGGTCGACAGAGTGGGTGTTTCGCATCGCATCGCATCGCATGGTGGTTTCTTTTCCAACTTCCCCTCCCATTCGAAAAGAGATTAGATCAGGATCCGATTAGTCCTTGTCCTGAATAGTATATACACATGCATATGGGGTCCTTTTCTTTCTTTTCTCTTTCGCTCTTTTGCTCTCTTCACCGTACATGCACTCAATTGTAGCACAATGAGTGGTGGACAGGCTAGACTACTTAGTCTTAAGTAGGTAAACTCAAATCCCAACCAGTACCTGCGCCCCGGATGTAAGGGATATGCAAGATAAAGGGGCAACTACGGAGTAGTGAACAAAAGCAAAGGTCTAGGGGAGGGGTCTAAAAAAAGAAAGTATACTTTAGTGGCAACCCGTAGTCTAGACTACTATCTGAGATAATTCTCATGATGGCCTTAGTCCCGGCTTATCATAACATATCAGGAAGCCCCTAGTGTCAGGGTCTAAATAGGAAGTTGTTCCGTAGACATTGATATGTGAAATGTATGATGGATGGCATTTCGATAAAACTAGAGATGCACATTGAGAAGGGAATAGAAAATTAGAGACAAGTAATATAAACGTTGAGTATCCGAGACGCCGAACTATCCGTCAAAACAGGTTATATGTATTCAGGAAACATAGAGCCAAGCGTAAAGAAATCATGCGCATGAGTCAGCCGTCACGTAGGTATCCATCCCATTTCTCTAAGTCGTATAACGTGGTTAATTGAGTTTTTGTTCTTTATGATTAGATTCTGTAGACGGTTTCGTCTTCCTCAAGGTACCTGTTTCGCAGAAGTCATTAGCACTTGTGTCATGTTATGGATAGAAGGGATAAGGGGCATACATTAGTTCGTTCCTCTCGTTCATAGCCCTCAGGGCCTGGATTGCTTCTCCGCGCTGGAAGACGTGTGACTCGCCGAGCGAAGGTGTGCTGCGCAGCGCAGTGTTCACAGCTCCAATGAGCGATTCGACGTCGGCGGTGTCACCGTGGGTGAATAGTCGTGTGCCCATCAGGGGACCCAGTGCTTGCCTGAAGACCGTCAAACGAGCGGGCTGGATCGGTTCAGATGACACAGTAGTGTTCTGTGACTGCGAGTTGTCGGTCTGCGACTCGACGAGCTGTGACGCGGGTCGAGATGAAGCCACAGACATACGGGACTGGCTTTGTGTTTGTGTCTGCGTGCGGGATGTTTGACTAGAGCGGAGGCGTTGACCGCGGGGACTAGCATTGTACAAGCCATCGCCATCCTCGGAGACCGCATCTCCATCTGCATCCATTTCTGTGTCCTCGTTGGTGGTAGAACGTGCGTTGGCTCCACGGGATCGGAGACCGCCTCTCCTGGTTGATCGAGGAGTGGCGCTGGATGTTTGCGCAGGAGTGTTGTCGTCGTCATCGGAGTCAGAGTCGCTGCTCTCGGAGTCTTCGTCCAACGAAGCGACCTTTCTCCTTTTGCGGCGCTCGTCTTCAACAATTTCCTTGAACATGGCGAACCGGAGGATAGACTCCGCGATCTTGGCGTCGCGCTCCTCGACTCTATTGGAGAGGCGTGACTTGGCGTGAGCCGTGGACAGACGGATCAAGGTTTCCAAGGTACGAGCAGTGATGGGCGATGTTCTGCGCTGGTTACCGGACAATTCGTCGTTTCTCAGAGCAGAATATGTTGCGACAATGTGGTCGGCGGCTCCCTTGGTCAGAACAGGCTTGACACGAGACTTGGCGTATTGAATGTATTTCTTGATGAAAGGAATGCTCAAAATCTCAATGTTCTTGTTCTTGGACCGGCTCATGTGGGCCATGCCGGCGTGAAGCATGACATTGAACTTCTCGTAGACATCAGTAGGCTGGTTCGAGTCCTGCGTATCCTCGAGGCCGACACCAAGCGTTTGGTGAAGCTGTTCGCGGACAGGAGCACCCTCCTCAGTGCCGGGTTGGCGGTAGCGGTGCATACGGAGGACGTGCTCTGACACCATTCTGTCCCTGGAATCCTCAATGTCATCGGTCACAACGAAGAGCAAATCGAAACGCGACAACAGGGAATCTGGAAGGGCAATGTTCTTGTGGGGGTCTTTGTGGGGGTCGTATTGTCCGTAGATCGGATTGGCAGCGGCCAGGACACTGCATCGGGCGTTCAAACTCGTGTGAATACCGGCCTTCGCAATGGTGACAGTTTGCTGCTCCATGACTTCGTGGATAGCCACACGATCGACATCGCTCATCTTATCGAACTCATCAATACAGACCACACCGCGATCACCCAGAACCATGGCACCAGCTTCAAGTCTCCGCTCGCCAGTTTCCTTGTCAGACGTGACGGCAGCCGTAAGACCGACACCGGAAGATCCTCGACCTGTCGTGGCAATTGCAAGCGGGGCGGTATTCAAGACGAAACGAAGCAGTTGAGACTTGGCGGTCGAAGGGTCACCGACCATGAGAATGTTAATATCACCACGCAAGTGTGTGCCGTTGTCCAGGTTCTTCTCCATACCACCGAGCAGCATGAGCAGGATGGCCTTCTTGATGTAATCATGTCCGTAGATACTGGGCGCGAGGGAGTGCGACAAGAGTTCGAAAACGCCCTTCTTCTTGGAGACCTTATTGATGTTGCGGATGTCGGTGTCGGTAATGGTGGCCTGTGCGATTCCTCCACCAGATTTTGAAGACAATTGGATAATGTTATTCGCAAGGACAAGCGTGCGGAATGTGGCAGACGTAGACGAAGCGTTTCTGTTACCCAGAGAGCGGTACACTCCGACAAGCTGGATTCTGTCACCTGGCTTAGCGCGATCAACCAGATCATCGTCAACAATCACATCCACACTCCGAGGCAGCTGGCCAGCCGGGGCTCTCTCGGGCATTTCTTGAATCGAGATAGTCTGATGGTCCATATACGTGGAGAAACCGTACTCTGTGACAAGCTAATATGACGAAGACTATTAGCCTCAAGATATCGGCACTGCACCAATCGAACATACCGGGTTCTTCTCCTCGTCTTCCTGGGGATAAATGCTCAAGCTCGTTGCACCACTGGCGGTCATCGTCGCATCGATGTACTTCCTCGTAAGGAACTTCTGACCACGCTCGCTCCAATGCACACTCTGAATAATCTTAGGTCGGACCAAGGAGCACTTCGTAACGATACCCTCGAGGGAGATCATTCGGTTCAGGTGGGAGGAACCGAGCGTCCTAGGGTTGCAGGAATATTCTCCAAATGCGCCGACAAAGCCGCAGTGGTAGTTCTAGGCACTGTTAGAAGCCGAACGAGCATCGTGGATGTATCAAGTATTCCCATACCACATCGTCTCCCGTCTCCCTCGACGGCCTATTCGGCAAAGTCTTGATAATCTCTTTAAGGGCCTTTTCGAAGGCATCGGAGTATTCATATGGCGATGTGAGAAGGCTGTAAGCGATTAGCCAGGGCGTCTGTATGAGTATGCGTATGTTTCCTACCCATCGGCCATTTCACGGTTATGCGCGCGGATCTCATCAATGCTAACCTGCGCAACGTATAGGCATTAGCTTCGGGAACGTATATGCTGTATATATGTCTGAGGCCTTATACATACTATCAATCGACGCAACCCCCGATTCAGCATCAACAAGATATCAGCCCGATAACTAGTAGCAAGTTAGTGTCTGTCATGGTGTCGTCTCCCAAGGTCGTTGAGAATGGGTTGGTGAGCAACGGACCTGCGCGCTCTCGCATCACCTAGATTAGAACCAAGTTAGCCTATGTGATCCATTGGTACCAGTCTGTCAAAGCTTACTTGGGTCGAGAAACTCGACGGCGGCACGCACTCGATCTTGTGCGGCGTCGTCAAACTGTCCCTCCATGGCGGCGGACTTTCCCACGGACTGCTAGTAAGAAAAATAGAGGGGGTATCTGGTGATAATTGGCAACGAGGCGTGAAAACAAAATGCAGCTAGAAGGGTGGGGTCCGGTGGGAGAAAAGCAAGCGCGGAGAAATGTCGAGGTGATTTTTGATGCTCGTTGATGGGGAAGAAAGGGTGGGTTGCCGGGAGGATCTTTCAGGTTGCCATACGCGACAGCTCAATCGGGTAATATTGGAGCGCGTCCGCCAGAAGGACGCGTGCGACCGTGTCCCTGTATACATGAGTCAGCGGTGCATAACCCTACATAGAATATCTGCATTACTACGACTTTATGCTCTGACAACTCATAACAACAGCAGTGATGCCATCTTCCTCTTATCATTCTCATTTACTTTTAAGTTGCTCGCATCTGTCAACATGCTTAAATATCTCAAGTTTAGTTCACAGCGCTACAATCGTAAAGTACTCCCAAAGGAACCGCAGCTTCTGAATGGTTATAGCCCAAATTCAACGCCATAATCTGTCCCACAGCGACCCCATAATAAGTAGCAAAGTCTTGCAGGGTACCATAGCCCAAGGTAAATTGAGTCATAGTACAGGCAGTATTGTCGCAGATAGGGATCTTCACCGTCTCACCCGTCTGAAGGATATCATAGGGGCTGGGGTTCAGAGCGGCAATATACCCAGTTTGAGCGGTCTGGTTGATGACGGACTCGACCGTGATGTTGAATCGTTCGTTGGCGATCTTCTGGATGGTATCTCCAGGCATGATCGTATATACGTGGGGACCACTATCGATACAAGTGTTTGTGGCCTCGGTATTGTTGGTGCTGAAGCAGCTCAGGTCATCTGGGAAGGTCGGTTGAGCAGGAATGCGAAGCACCTCGCCAGCATAGATGAAGTTGGGATCAGCGAGGATATTCAGCCGGGCGAGATCACAGGTTCCCACGCCGTATTTGGCGGCAATGGCTGATAGGGTGTCGTTCTCTTGAACAGTGTAGGTCTCGTTCAAAGCGGTGATATCTAGGTTTATCACTGTTCCGGCGGTTGGGAGGGCTGTAGGTAGTGCGAAGAGTTAGCGTAGCTAGGTTGGCTGAGGTAAAAATGAAAATAAAAGTATAACAAACCATCATAGGTGGATGCTGGAAGAGCGACAGCCACTGCTGACAGGCTGAGAAGAGTAGCAGCGAGCATGGTTTTGAACTTCAGCTCTCCAAACTTGTTCTCAAAGGAAATGATCTGACATTCAGATCAAAATCCGTCTGGTGCGGTACAATCCCTATTTATATAGGCCAAAGAAGCACTTCGAAGTCAAAGGATCTCAACCCGCCCACTTGGCGCAACCAAGCTACCGCCAGGCCAAAGACATCACTATCCAGAATTGGTGCCCATGACCGACTCGAGAAGGCCATGCCCCCGATTCCTTGGTCATTGGGCGCCTCCCTCGCTTTTTCTTACTCGGACCAGCATAGCTTCAGCACTAAGTGCCAGCGGACTGAAGCTATAACATGGAGATTTTGAGGAATGCCGTACCCTTCCACATGCCCCAGAGCATGAATGTCATGCGGGGGCTTCCCCACAATGATCTGGGCACGTATCGGACAAATGGAATTACTACGGCCTCATCCGAAGCATGGGTGAGTGTGGCCTAGTGCAAATGTCGAAGCACTAACCGCTAGACCAGAAACGATAAACCGCTCTTGGCTAGCCAGGCGACGGAGAGATATCTGTCCCAACAGTAAATAGTGTAGAGGTATTAGTATCTGTGCGGCTGGACGCTTCGGAGGTCGGGGGCGACTGTAACTTCCGACCTCCGTCGGCTTTGGGACAAGACCTGCCCTTGGTTGGGCTTGGCCAAGTGAGATTTTTTTCATGAAAGTCAGACTCCCCGATGGCACACATGCGAGCAATATCCATGAACTTCGTCATGGCGGCTTCATGAGTAAGCCAGTAGTTGTAACTCTAAAGAAAGGTTTGTTTTACATTCTGATAGTGAAGGAGAGAATTGATAACGAGATTAGATCCCATAACAGTTGTAATAATACAGAGTGAACTGAAATGATTTTGGATGGATAATACGGAATCCTCCTATCCTCATTTCGTGATAAGTGGGTTTAGTTCTTCGAAATCACGAATGTGTGTACATGCCATCCTTGGCCACCTTGTCTTATGTTTTGTCTAGTAGACAGGCGTAGTGTAGGCGCTCAACTTCCAGAGCATGGCCTGGATAGAGGTTGCGTTCTGTTCGCAGACCATAGTGTTGTTGTCAGTCCAGTATGGGCGCGACGGCCAAGTGCAAAGCTCCTGGACTTCGCCCTTGTGCTCCCCAGAAGTAACAGTGGCATTGATTCTGACAGGCACCACGTCTTCCTCTACCCACTTGATCATGTGGGCGAAATTGTCCCGAGGGAAACCAGCATTGGGTTGCTCATCGTTGGTTGCGCAGTGGGCTGCACCAGGGACGAGATAGAAACGGTACCAGTCGTTGAGTTTCTCATTGCCCTCAGCAAAAGAGAGGTCAGGATACATGATCTCGCGAACCGATTCGTGGTAGTGAATGGATCCGGTCGGGGGAACACTGCTATCGGCCTCTCCATGGTAATGAAGCAGACGGCCTCCCTTGGAATGGAAGGGGGTCAGGTCAGGAAGAGTGGTTTGAAGAGAGTCCATGTATTTGGTCATTCCTTCGATCATCCATGCCTTCAGGTCATCATTGGTGACTCCCCACATGTCCAATTCCGTGACGTTCTGCCAATCCAGGAACTTGGTAATCCATTCTCCGTTGGAGTTGGGAGAGGTGATCGTCCAGGAATCCGTTGTGCTGTCGTAGACAGTAGTGTCGCCAAAGCCGGCAGTAGGCTGGAAAGGGAAATACACGAGGTCACCGTTTGAATCTTTCTGTTGGGTTGGGAATCGTGTCAGCGAAGTTTGGAGGCATAGAAACCGCGGGTGTCGGGGAAGTATTCTTACCAGTCCAGTTAGAAGGTCTTGAATCACCTCAATATCTTTGGCATTAATGGTTCCATTTTGCGCAGGGGTGGCTGAAGTTGTTTGCCTCTTGCTCCGCTTCCCATATCCCAAGCCAAGGCTAGTGGTCGACCCAGCCTCGCAGTAGTAAGACTTGCCCAGCATTGAGGATACATTGAAATTCTGGAAACAGAGATCGCTACGAGCAACCACTCCATCAATCTTGCCGTCCATGCCATCACAGGCATTGATCGTTGCGTTGATCACCGTATCAAACACGCAAGAAGGCGGATAATAGCCAATAGTCTGGATCTGGATGGGAGGAGCGATGTGATTCACCTGCTGCTGGCCGTAGCGCATAGCAGGGGCACCTGCAACGATGCCATCGTACAATTCGGGGGCACGTTGGGCTTGGCTCATGGCCTCACGTCCACCTTCAGAGCAACCGATGTAGTAGGTGTACAACTTGGTAGCGTTATTTCCGACGTTGAAGAAGTTGTTGGTAAAGGCCTTTCCAATCTGGGTCATTTCGGCAATGGCCTGGTATCCCCAATTGTATATGGCAGGCCAATTGGCAGTTCCATTGCCGAGAATGACAACATCATCGAAGTCAGTGCCACCCCAGTAAGGGAATCCACCGTCGGTGTAGCCAGTGGCAGCCCCAAAGGCGACCCCTCCGGCGATATCACCTCCTCCTGAGCCGTTGTTGATCTCATACGCGGAACCACCTGTAGCGAGAAATCTGTTCTGGAAAAGGTCCGGGCTCGGCATCCAATACTGGACAACTACGCGGTCGTCTCCGTTCTGGTGGCTGTAGGCAAAAGATACTTCACAGAAGTTGATGGTCAAATCCTCCCAGAAAATGGAATCGGTGAGGGTATAGTTGCGGTACATACTGGCAGATACAGAGCTGGTGTCGATGGTGATTCCAGAAGGAATGTCATCGCTGGCAGTAGGCAGAACCGACGTGACATAGTCGGTTGTACACACACTGTTCAGCGATGCCGCAGATGCGACACCGACAAGAGCGGCAGCAGCCAGGCTGTACATTGCGAATGAAGAGAAAGGACGGGCCATTGAGCCCAGAAGAAGCAATGAGAGATAGGACAAACGGAATTGAAAGATTGTTATTGTAGAAATATACCAGAGAGAACTGGGCCTTCAGGACATTATTATACCATTGGGATCATAGCAAGGTAATGGTTGATTTAGTTCAGTAGACCCCTTACTCTCTAGTGTAACTAGGGCACTTACGTATGTCTCTATATACTAACCTCTCTGCGTGAAACACTGGACGCCGATCATTGAGTAGCCCATCCCCCATAGGAGATTGATGAGCAGTAGTTATAGTATTCATCTCGAATGCCATTGTTGAGCCTAGGCAAACTTCCGACAGCATAAGCCTTGCTGACTCTCAAAGATACCTCCTAAACCGAGGCTATCTAGATCAATGACCTACCTGAAGACCATACTTGTCTCTAGTTGTATGTATGATCTCAGGTGCTCGATGGTTAGTCTCTCTCTTAATATAGTGGTGATATATGAATGATGAAGATAGACTTCATGATCTGCGCGAGACCCCGAGGACCCTACCCTATCATAGAGTTTAAATGCGAGACACCGAGGAGTTTAAACACTTGATTACCTGTGAGTGGCTAATAAAGTCTCCAAGAGTCGACATCTTCGGAGATGTCTCTGATTTTCGGAGTAAACACATCGGCCTTCGGCCATTGCCAGTCGGAGATTCGGGTTCAGTTTCCTCAAATGGGCTGGCTTTTCTATCATCAGATAGAAGACCCTTCCCGAGGCCGAGCGGCAATTGTGCATTTTGAGACGTAATTAGAGTAGCCATAGGGCACTGGTAAGGTTATAGGGTGAAGAAGTTTAAATCCTGTTAGTCTTATCTGTCATGGAAGGGCCCTGTTAGCTAGTTTGTAGATATGGTAACAGACACAAACTTGAATCCCTTGTGGCAGGAAAGAAGGCCAATTTACCAAACAAGTCGGAACTGATACCAAAAGGAAGTGGATTGCAGGATTTTCCCTCAATGTCCATAAACACACGCATAAAGCGAGGACAACATATCCCCTTCCAGTACTAACGTTCATGAGAACAACAGTAGCATCCTGATAATAACCACCTACTAATAAATTTCGTCTTCCACACCAGCGGTTAGATCGCAATCGCTCTGTTTATAAGGGACATCGGTCAGGATGAACCCCTCGACGTATCACAGATCGACGAGGAATGTTTGAGCGGATTGATCTACACTGCCGGAAATCAGACGTGCAGTTGAGACACCAGTACTCCCGACACCATCGAATGATAGCCAAGCATACCCAGCTTTCTTTTGAGCTTCATCCAATATAGCCTCGTTGTTAGGACTGGAATGAATCTTTGGCATCCATGTTGGGGAATATGAACCTCATAGTGTGGGAGTCCGTGTTGTTAATCTTGGAAGTTGGTGGTAGAGGTTGATGTGGGATCCTGGACACTCATCTGGGTCGATGATAGATGGAAAGCTAGTGAAGGTGGATAAGAGCAACAAGTGAAGTGATATTCTCGAGAAAGGATGGGTTGCTGAAAGTAACTTATACCTTGAGCATGCCCAGGGATGTGAAACCTTGTTTGGAAACAAACGAAGGTTAGCAGGCTGCTGTGTCGGAACTGACTGAGTACACATCTGCCTTGTATCATGGAACAAGTGTAAGCAGACCACTGAATTGGTTTTGCAGCTGCTTCTTGACTTTGAAGCAGGGATCTTCGCCAGGATCAACAGAAGCCTGAATTCTAGCCAAACCCCACCATATAATTCGAAGGTTGGTAAGTAGTTCCACTACCAATTCACTGTGGCTTTGGTATACCGCTTACTGAGAAAGCAGGTTTTGCTGGTCGCCTAGTATAAAACCTAGAGTCTACAACGCAAAGGGGCAATGTGTCACAGAACATCATTTTCTGCTTAACGACATCAGCACCCGCACCCAGAGTTGGAGACAATCAGGATCCAAGAAAGCACACAGAGAAAAGATGGAGATGACATCGTCAGGTCAACTCAATGGCGCCAATATAATCAATCCGCTTCTGGATATGATTCGCAACACTCTGCATCTCGATCCTCTCATCGTGGTGAACTTCGGATTCCTTGTGATAGGCCTCATAACATCCCTTCGCTCCCAGATAATATTCTGGAAGCACTTGGACAACTGAGAACACCAGTACCTGCCCCACATACAGCAAACGCATCCACGATCTCCCTATCCGGCTTACTTAACGCAATCGACGGCGTGTCTTCCCATGAGGGCCGCATTCTGATCATGACAACCAACATGCCACAGCAGCTAGACCGCGCATTGATTCGGCCGGGACATGTGGACTTGCATCGGTCTGAGCTTCCGTCTCGCGAGGAACTGAAGCACTTGTTCTTAAGTCTGTACAGCGGTGGCGGTCCAGGCGAACAGGAGAAGCAGAAGATAGAAGACGAGAAGGAGAAACTGCAGGAGCTTGCGGGCGGGTTTTCATCGTATTTGCCTGAGGGTCGATTCAGTATTGCTGATGTCCAGGGGTTTCTGTTGCAGTATAAACGGGAGCCTGAGAAGGCATGTGAGAATGTTGTTGGTTGGGTGGAGGAGGATTTGGGCGTCGATGATGAACAAACTACTAATACTGAGTAGGCCCGTGACAAATAGAAGAGGGGATGGGGCCTGCTCAATGCTCAAGAGGAAATTAAATCACTTATCACCATCAAATTGTTGCTTGTAACTGAGCATAGCAGGACTCGGTTCTATGAAGGACTTTCAGGAGAAAAAGTAGGATATTCTCCATAGACAAACATGGAGGTCGCGCACAATTTCGTCTTAGGACTTCGTTTTTCAGTATATTGATAACATAACAAAGATGACTGCCTTGCAACACATCAGTACAGCATTGACATCAATCTAACTTGAACTCCTCAGTATCCGGACTTTGTATCCCTCCCTCCCCTCCACCTGACCCTACTCTAACCTTAGCAATCCACAGCATGTACCGGGTACACGCTCGGTTCAGCGCTCAGCCGCAAATGCCCACGCCAGGTGCCCCCATGGCTGAACTCGCAGCAACCCACAGTGGTACCGCTGTTGTGCAGAGTAGTCACACATTTCTCCACTGCAGCCAGAATCGTCTTTTTCTCTGCGGTCGTATCGCAGTTCGACCCCGTTGTCGTCGCCTTGTACGCATATCCCAGCACCTTCTCCCCGCTGACATCTGTACCGTAGGTCAAGGTGCACGAGTCCGCGTCCGACTTCGACTTAATGAGACCCGCCAAAAACTCCCAGATTTCAAGCCCAGCCTTGACTGTGAAGATTACGTGGGAGGCAACTTTCGCTGTAGTCACAACTTTCTGAATCGTAATGCCCGTTCTTTTCTCCAAGTCCGTCGTGTCAGATGTGACATTCGCCCATTGCCAGGCGTAGTCGGCGTTGATGACCTTCAACTTCACTGTCATATTGCCAGCGCCATCATCCCAGTCTGCAACGATTGGTGTGGTGATCACATCATATGCTGTTTCATTGTCTCCAGCAAGACATGGATCAATAAACCCGCATGCGAGAACGCCACACAGGACCTTGCTGAGCTTGACCATTCTCCGTCGGTGTAGCGATGATATAAAGCACAGAGATCAATGATAAGGAGACAAGCAAGCTGCAGGAGGTTCATGCACACTAAAGAGAATTGCTCAGTCAGTACAGATTCAGTGGGCTTATGGAACAAGTTGGACGCTTCCGTACCTTGGGATGAGTGCTGGAAAGAACAGGTCAAGGAGAAAGAAAAAGCTGAGTGATGAGCTGATGTAGAAAGCAGGAGGACTCATTGGATTGGGTGCTTTATATACCTTCCAACCTGGAGGACACATACCTTGCCAATACTCGCTTGAAAGTTTCTAATCTCCAGAGGTGTATATCAAAGGCTCTTGAGGTATTTTGTTCACGCTAGCGAGGCAAAGGATCAGCTCGCTAGCTTGATTTGTATAGCAAATGCCGACGAGATCAATCCTCTCACCTTTACCAGCGAGAATAGATAAGAGGAGGGAGCACTCTCCACCACCATAAGAAAAGCCATATCAACCGGTTTTGCTGCGTCTGTCCGCCATGCCACTCACGTTAGCTATGTCAGTTCGCATTAGATTAATTGTCATATTGCATTTAATGATGTTATTGTAGAATGTACAACTTGTAATGGTCAAAAGGCCGGAAAGTTGAAGTTTCGCCTGACCTGTGCAGAAAACTGAAGCGATACAAAGTCCCACTTCAGGGAGCTGACGGATCGGAAGGCACGGCCCTCGTTACCGATGCGGAAAGAGCTCATATTTCCCTTCTGCCTAATGATACAGTGTCTAATCCCAAACCATGATGATAGCCGGTGAACATGTGCTGGGTTGATTCTGGTGACGCGGCCTTATGAGGCTAGAAAAAGTTAAGCTTCTAGTTTGGATGGATAGACGGAGAAATTCCGGGATATTCGACAGCCTCATGGCTACTAGCAGTAGGGCAGAGTTAGTCCCTAGGGTCAAAATGGAATAGTTCAATTTGTATAAGCAGTCCTTCGTGAGTCCCTGCTTTTTCGCCCCCACTGACTAGTTGCTCGCATGATTGAGGTAATACGTAACACGTGAAAGTAAGTCTGTCCAGGTTATCGAGTGGATAACATTGCAGTTTCTTTTGATCCCATCTTTAGCGCTGACAGGGAGCCGTAGTACTTACGAATGTTTTGCTGTTACCTGATGTGGGTTACAATCGAGTTAACTCCCTAGAATAACGCAGTAGAAGATAGGGGGGTGTCAATGGTGAGTATTTGGAAGCTAGAAATGGTGGTGATTTGGATATTAGGATCAAAGCAGGATTAATGGGAAAGCGACCAAGCTGTCACAGAAATCTTCATCCATAGTGTACAATTCCAATAATGATCAGATGCTATGCTTTGACTATACTACTATACATTCACAAATCTCTTTATACATATATACATACTCGCCCAACTTGAACATCCCACCCCGTTTGGGGTACATCCTAGAAATACACTTTCAACTCAACGAGTCTCACCCTCATCTTGAGGGATTTGCCCTTCGTCTTGAGGGTCATATATGTCCTGTTCGGCGGCATCAGGAGTATCTTCTCCTTCTTCTGCCTCCTCTGCTATCCAGTCTTCTTCCTCTTCTTTTTCTTCTTCTTCTTCCATCTCCAGGTCCTCCTCCAGATCGTCGAACTCATCTTCATCATCTTCCACAAGACTTTCATCGTCCATCAATTCCTCTTTCGTTCCGAGTTCCTTGCCTCTTTCCTCAAGCAGCGTCTCGGCCTCCATGTCGTATTCGTCGGGGTAGTCGAGGGTCTTTCTGAACGGCGAGGGTGCAACATCGGAATCTTGCTCATCATCGTCCAGCTCAGAGATACCAACGTTGAGCGGAGGCTCATCAATTGGATTCGAAGAGGCGTCCTTTGATTCGACTCGAACATTGCTGCTGTCTTGCTCCGCCTTATCACCAGTCGGCTCAACCCGCGACTTAGACCTAGTCAGGCCGCCAACGCCAAGAATACCTCCTGTCCATACATAGCGATCGCGTCCAAGTTCATCAACCATCTCGCCTTTCTCCTGCCGACGCCGGAGGAGCACACCTTGGAACTTCTCACGGAGGTAAGGCAGTCTAGCAACGGCTGCGATTGTCTTCGGCGCCGCATCGTAGATAGCTTGAAGGTCCGTGCCTCCCTCGTGGATGCTTCGTTCGCGAAGTCGCCTCAATGCAGCAGCCAGATATACCATGGACACGTACGTGGGCTGCATGAAGTCCGGCTGGATTTTGCTCCAGTAGCGCCGGCCCAGTTTGCCCAGTACATTAGGCGGCTTTGCACGTTTGGGATTCTCCATCGCATCAATGGTTGAAGGCACACCCGGCGGTCGTGCCCCATATCCTCGACGAAGATTATCCCACCCAGGGAAGTTGGGCATGAACTTATGTTCAAAGACAGTGAAAGCTTCAATCTGATCGGACAATCTGTCGGAGGATGCAAGCATCTGCACAAATGTGGACCAATTGAAGGTTGTCATGGAGAAGCCTGCCTCCACATACTTTGCTATAACCTCGGAGATCTTCGAAACTTCGTTTCCATAAGCCAAAGAACGCAGATACAGTGAGAGCGGGCGAGATAGCATGAAGCGGTACGCCGGTAGGATCGGGTCTTTCTTTGTCGTAGCTGGCTCGCTTGACGTAGCCTGGGAGGAATCGGGATTCACCACGAGTTCGGCATGAGATGGTAAGGGCGGTGTAACTGGGTTAAGTTGACGGCTAAGCCACTCATCAATATCAGGGGAAGTGGGACTGGCTATCTTCAAAGCGCGGGTGAAAGCCAAGTTCCAGCATTCTTCCACCTGGTGGTACTGTTCAGCCTTCAAATGTGCGAGCATCAAGGCAGACAGCAAACGAAGAGGCGCGATATCATGGTAATTTTCTTCGTCGGAGTCTTTAGGTGCATGACTAGCGGTATAGTCAT
The DNA here is from genome assembly GCF_003344945.1 of Aspergillus welwitschiae. Lineage (NCBI taxonomy): Eukaryota > Fungi > Ascomycota > Eurotiomycetes > Eurotiales > Aspergillaceae > Aspergillus > Aspergillus welwitschiae. The sequence continues at coordinate 638,702 of NW_020798711.1, read as the reverse complement.
CGAAAAGCCTCCGAGCCGACAGATAAGCCCCCTTCATACCATAGGCAGAGATCATATATTCGTAGTAAACAGCAGGGAATCCCTTCCTGGCAGACATTCTACCAGAACCCAGCAAGGGGTACTTTGTCGCCAACTTGGTAGAGTGGTAATCCGCAAGAGTCTCTGCGAGGAACTTCTCAGAGTTTTCGAGACGAATATTTGCGTGGTTGCCGACCTGACCACCCTGTGCTAAAAGTTGCAAGTCTCGCTGGATCTGACTCTTGAGCACGAGGAGCCTCGAGCCAAGTCCCGGCTGGTTGAATCTGTCTTTAATTTCGCGGAAGATGATATGCACCATATCCCGATTGCGATCCTTCAGATAGCCATACAGGATGACTGCGTAGTGGAATTCAGTAGCGTAAACGCGGCGGCCTCTGTGGAGTGCCCTGAGGATGCGACGGGCAGAATCCGTCTGGCCTATAAGCACAAGACTGAGCATGAGAGCAGAATAAGTCATATCATCGGGCTCCAATCCTGCGGCATCCATCCGCGAGCGTATCCTTGAGATAGCTTCCAGGTCCATCCGGAAAGCATAATTCCAGAGTAGGATATTCCACATTCTTACGCGAGAACCCTTGACGTCGAGGCCGAGGCAAGTCTCCGCAACGTGCTCAGCCATCTCCCACTCTGAGTTGTTGCAATAAGCCTCCACAACTGTATCAATCATGGGGGCGGTTATCTGCACGTTATGTTGTTGGGCCAGGCTGAGCAGATCGCGGACGTGAGTGACATCGCCCCGGTTAGCACAAAGACCCATCATTATACCGAAAGTGTGCGAGCTGGGCTCAACACCCTCCTCAATCATTTTCTTGAACATGGCGAAGGTCCCTGAAAGATCTCCTGCTTTGGAATAAGCCGTAAGCAGGATGTTCCAACATATGATATTTGGTTGAAGGTTGAACTCTTCTGAAATTCTTCGGAATTGACGCGTGGTCCTTTCAACATCGCCGATTCTGGCGTAAACATAGAGAAGCGGAGCCACGAGTTTGCGGCTTCGCGGCTTCCCGTGGTCCGAAAGAAACCTCTCGAATACATGCTGGACATTATCCACATCACCGGCTCTCGAAAAAACAATAAGCGCCTGCCTGTAGACGTCCTCTGTCGGTTTGCGATGGAATTGGGAAATCTCATCGAGGAAGTATAAGATACCAGTTGTGATCTCGAACGAAGCAAGACGCTTCAACAGCTTAGCCAGAAGCTTTCGGGGTGGAGTTTCTTCTTCCATCTGCCAACGGAAATTCCGATATACCACGATAGATCGAACAAACGTCGATCGGTGCTCTGATTCTTGGAGGATGTTGATAAGATCAAAATAATTCCGGGAAGTGACCATGTCCAAATGATTGAACTTTTGCAGTAGTGCTAGTAGGGTCTCCGTCGCAGTAGCTTCGGCAAATTCCGTGCTAGAAAATACATTGTTGAGTATGAAGCGAGCAGCATGACGTACTGGACTGTGGAGACTCTGATCTTGTAAGTAATCAGCAAGTGCTAACAAAGGCTTATGCACGGAAGACAACTGTAGCCAAGGCGCGACAGCGTGCCATAGTGAGTTGTCGCCCAACGGCCTCGATCTCCAAATATCTTGCACATAATCCCATCGTTCAGAGTTCACAAATTGTGCAAAACAGTATGCCCAACATGAGACGCCGCGGCCACAGGAGACTGCTTCGCGACATATCCCAATTACGTCCGAAAAATTTCCCGTGGCAATACAAGACTTGATCATGTGCAAATAATCCTCAGAAGTTCGGGACTCGGTAGGCAGAGAGTTGAGGAGTCGTCTGGCCCTTCTGCTATCAACGTCACGCTCAGAGCTGCCAATTCCCGCCAGCAATGCAGAAGTCAGGTCAAGAGGGTGACCAGCCTTCGAAAAAAGGCTCCATAATTTATCGGAATCTTCGATCTCCTCCTTATCCAATAACGCTCGAAGTTCATTCTTGGCAATGGCGCGGTCTTCATCGGCAATTATTTCAGCAGAGTCGTCGAGCATGTGAGCCTCAGCGTCCACCCTGCGGTCTAGGCTAACAGCCTCTGACGAGTAATTCCTGGAAAGGCCAGGGACGGCCTTCCTTTTCCGTCGCGGGACAAGCCTTCTCGGCGAACGTATCAAGCATGTCGCTATAAACTCCTGTGTGCGGGGGGGATAGAGAAAGTCGAGAACGGGGGCCCGCGGGTCCGTGGCTGTCCTTCCGGTTGTCGAGGTGGCGGTTGAAGTATTCGACGCGGATCTTTGCGGTGCCTGTAGGAAAACCAAAAGCTCCGCCCCTGCGCTACTGAATTGCCCAAGAGTTGAATATATCGAACCCCGACCTCGAACAGCGCCGTTGGGATCCCGGAAGAAACGCCGTCCCGCGTTCTCAAGACATCCGGCAGCCCGTTCCAGCATTACCTCGAGAAATTGCGGTGCCAAACCCTGAATTTCACCGAAACTTGACTGCGATGCATAACATATCGGGATCAAAGCTGGATTCGATGCCAATTGAGGTCAGTGGGCTGAGCATGCAGGAATGTGCAGGGTGCTAAGGGAGTCAGGCCATACCACGCAAAGCAATCTTGTGCACGAAGCTCACAGCCTGCCGTTAGATGGCTGCTCCTCCTGGTAAGAATCAAGAGAAGATCCTGCTTGAGAGGAAACAAAACCGACGGCTCCAAGCAAGAAGGCCAGGGGGTGGTTGATGGCCGGGAGGTTGACGTGGGATAATTTTCGAGATGGCCGAGCAGCAAGCTTTCCCGATGCTGGAAAAGAGAATCCCGCGAAATCAGCCGGGGATTTGTTTGGCCGAGACTTGACCACCTCAGCCCGCACTCGTTCGGGTGGGAACACCACCATCGCCCCGAGCTCCCACCCCAGTCGTCGAATATTGCTGGCACGATGGAGATCACCGACTTCATTTTCTCCCAGAGGGAGGAGAGTCTCTTGACGGGAAACTACAACGCTTATCGAGCACACACGACCCGCAAGTTGCACAGCGCCCGCCTGCGACTTGGACAGACCACCCCCAAACGCAGCAAGTACATTGCCAAACGACCTGTGACGGCGGAAGATGTGAACAGCAATGTGGAGTATGTCTTTAAAGTCCTCTTGACTTATTCCTTTGAACACTCATACGGCTGGGTCAGCTATGGAAATTGTACTAACACTCCGGATTCCTTAGATACGTCCACACCCTACTCATCAGCGCCGAACGGGCATGGGCGAACGCAATGCACATGAAGACCACTCACTCGGCAGACCCATCGGCCAAGGGGGTTAGCGGTACGACCAGGGGGCACATTATTTCGAAACTACGGAAGGCGGTTACATTTGCGAAGCAATTGGTGCACGTTCTCGAGGATCAAGAAACCTCTGGTGCTGCAGACACTGATGTCCTCGAAGCTCGTGCATATCTGGCATCCCTCTTGGGAGCATATTTCTTGGAGAAGCGCAATTGGGAGCAGTGTCTCCAAAACTACTCCGTGTCAAGAGTGATCTATGCAGCTCTGGGACAGCAAGTCAAGAAGGATGCCTTCCGAGACCTTCTTTCCGGCACTGTCGACCCCAGTATAAGATACGCAGCATATCAGTTGAAGCTCCCGCGGTCAAAGCCCATCCCGTCTTTGGCTCTTAGCTATTTCCCATCGGACGCAACCATCAGGTCCGAAGTTGAGAAGTTGGACCCCAACTGTCTGAAGGAGGATGCAGCGGGCACTCGGAGGACCGCTGACGGGGAGGTGCAGCAACTCCCTGGAAGCGTCACATGGAGATCGCATACAGTTGGCTTGGAAGATGCCGCAATCTCACAGGCTCTTGCGTCCGCAGCGGCAGCTGAGTCTCGTCTCACTACGTGGCTTGCGGAAGGTGAGGGTAAAAACGCCTCCTCGAAAGATAAAGCCGCTGCCTACGATAATGTTATCATCGCCAGTCAAGATGCCGTCGATGCTACAAAGACTGCGATCGATGATCTTGCCGGAGAGGGAGTTGACCCGAGTGATAAGAGAATGCAGGCTCTGCAAATAACGCGGACTGCTGTTAACTATGATCTGGTTGGGTGGAGAATCGGACGGAACCGTGTCCTTTGCGGAGACAACGACGGCGTTTCATTCGAATCTGTCTCGACCAAGTTACCCAAGAGTGCCAAGGCTACTGCCAAACAGGACGATGCTACGGGTAAGAAGCTGGCACGACTGCGCGAAAGAGTCGTCCTGTACGATTCTACCCTTCAAAGTATCGAGTTCATTCTTGAGCTTCCTGGAGTTGCCGCAGATACGGCGTTTGTTCGCGAATTAGATGCAAAGCGGCGGTACTTCCGTGCTTTAAGGTACGGCAGCGCAGCCCTTCCATACCGATAACCTGCTAACTGGAATCTTTCTTAGATGTCTGACCATTGGACGGTCGCACGGAATCCTGGGCAAGTCTACCAATGCCCTCGCCCTATTTGCGCAGGCTTTGGCCCTTGTCACAGAGACCGCACGGTCGCCGCAATCCTTGACTGAAACGGAAGGGCCACCGAGGCTGGATATTTCCCGTAGCCAGGTCCAGACTCTGGAGCTGACCTTGAAGGGCCTGGTTGCGCAATACCGCGGTTTGGTGACTTTGGAGAAGATGTCCACTGAAGCACAGTCAAAATCTGTAACTCAGCGGCCCGCAGTCGAACGTCTACACGATTTTGCCGGTGATGCTCTGGATTTGACCAACATTGTTCCTTACCCCCCTCAGATGCAGCCGATTCCAGTGAAGCCTTTGTTCCTGGACGTGGCTTGGAACTACATCGAGTACCCTCGTCAAAGCACGCCTGCTGCAGACAACAGTCAGGCTCAACCGGAACCACAGCCGGAAGAGAAGAAGGGTGGACGACGCGGCTGGTTCGGCTTTGGTCGGTAGCCTGCTAGTGATTCAGGCTGTGGAAGGGTTTTAAATTCTCCACCTGCTTCATTTCCATGACATAGTGTGTAATATGCTGTTGCATGTCAGCACCTACCAGGTGTATCTAGCGTACATAGTAAATCTGATGATGACGATATTGCGACCAATAAATCGCTTACAGAAGAATGAAGCTTGACCCCGTTGTCCATGTGATCTATTGATGCTTTTATACAAATTGTGTTGGTTTTAATCTCAAAGCGATACATGGAGAGTATATAGTTAGTTGTGCCTTTGTTGCGGTACTCTGTGCTGGCGCACTGAGGGACACTTTCTTTTCTTTCTGCCACCGCCTAAAGTTACAGTTTTCTCCGTCGACCTTTTCAGGACTGTATGTTCTTAAATCCGCTTAAATCCGGACTTTTTTCAGCGAGGTTCGCTAGGTTCTGCCGCTTAAAGCGGTCTAAAAGGCGGTAATGTATGAGGCACAATTGTTCATAGGGCACATCGCTTGTAGTAAATTAGATGTCGGGAGAGAATAGTTCCCCATACTACTGCTATCTATCTTGTACATTAAAACAGCCAAGATCTCCTTCTATTCTCTACACTGTAATGATGGGCGGAGAATCATCCGGGCGTCTCCGACTACATCCACTCGTTCTATCAACTGTCAAAGATGCTCAGTTCCCCGTGGAAACCGCACGGGCCAATTCTCCGGATAAGCCGAGCCACATCCACTCGGAAGTTTGACAGCCGGATCACCTTTCTCAAGTCCAGCAAATGGTACGATGGCAATTTGTATTGCTTGGCTACTGGTAACCTGCGTCGTCATACAATTCCAATGGCCCGTTAGTGGTCGGCTCCTCCGGGCATTCGTTTCATTGAACCGAGGGTGTGGAAAGATGATTGATGTGGCGTAAATAATATGTGGTTCGCAGATTACCTCGCTACGGTTCATGCAGTCTAGATGAACAAAGTTTGTTGTGAGATTCATGGGACGGATACGATGATGCAGCTTGTCTTTGTCTAGGTGGAATTTCATGGAGAACAGTTTTCTCAAATATGATGCTTTAATTAGTATTAATATTGGATCTTTAGGGATACAAAGGTCTTCGGATGAATCACCACTGGTAGATATATATTCGAAGCAAGCACTGTGACTTGAAAATCTCAACAGGCACGTGCTTCATAGAACATGGTCAGGAAACTTGTGGAGATGACCACCTCACAGCCTAGACCACATTATAATAAAGTGTTTTTATATTGACAATTAATCTAAGAAATGACGGAACATCGAACACACGACATCCAAAGGGTTCGTAATACAATTGCCATTCATTCAATATGGATTTGAACCGTTCTGACTATTGAGCGGGAATGTCACCCGCTTTCCCTTTACAAGATCGGTACCTGGTGCTAGTGATTCGAGCTAGCCACAACCCGCCTAGTGACTGCTCAAAGGAGCAAGCGCTGCTTGACAATTGGCTGCAGCGCATGTGGGATGTTGCCAAACGAGCCATTCTCGTCAGAATCGGGACACGGATGTACAGCGTGGAAATACGCGCGGGATACGAGCGATCATCCAGGGGCAGCTCGACTTTCTCTCCACATCAGCCATCCTCCCGTGCAGATTTAATTCCTTCGAGCAAGGGTTTGCTTAAGATTCCCACGTAAGCCCACAAACTGCAGGGTGTCAGTCACCAAAAATTATTCTCATTCGACCAGCTGTCTCTAATCCTAGTAATATACTAGATTCCCTATTATTGACTACTTTATACTCCTGTTTCCTGCAGAATCAATTCTGCTCCGTGGAACCTCAAGACTTTTTAATCATAATATTCTGCCGATCCTGCACATCGGGGGCTTCCTGCGGCGCCGTACTGCCAGACTCCGGCGTTCCGGCCAATCCAGAGCGAGTTTGCCTGCCCTCGCCAATAATTCTGCCCCGAAATTAGAGTTGCGTCTCCCCTGGATTCGCTTTCCTCTTCTTTTCCCTCCGCCGCCGCCGCTCTCCTCCTCCTCCCTCCGTCTTCTCCTTCCCTACCCCGTTGGAGACCGTTATACCGAACCCAATTGATCAATTGATCATCCGACATGGCCTCTGTCAACGGGAGCTTCGTCTCCCCCTCGGCTGATGCCGTCGTCTCCCCCAGGCTCTTTGAGCCCACCGGTCTGGTCGCCTCTGTCCTCGAGGGCTTCACCGTTTGGAAGGCCTTGTTGACTCTGTTCGTTGCCGCTGTCATCTACGACCAATGTACGTCTTCTCTCCAAGCCAATGCCCGAGAATCGGGCCAAATCGCGACTCAATTTTAACCATTTATATAGTCCGTTATCTCTGGCTCAAGGGCTCCATTGTCGGCCCAGCATGGAAGTTGCCTTTCATGGGACCTTTTCTTCAGTCGGTGAACCCCAAGTTCCACGAATACAAGGCCAAATGGGACAGTGGTGAATTGAGCTGTGTCTCCGTCTTCCACAAGTAAGTAATGCTTTGCGACATGTTCCGGGTGTGCGCGGAGGCGCATGACTGGAAGAGGCCAGATTTTAACTTATCTGCTTATAGGTTCGTTGTTATCGCATCCACTCGCGACATGTCGCGCAAGATTTTCAACTCGCCCACCTACGTTAAGCCTTGCGTTGTGGACGTTGCGCACAAGCTTCTTGGTGCCGACAACTGGGTCTTCTTGGACGGCAAAGACCACGTTGAATTCCGCAAGGGTCTCAACGGTCTTTTCACTCGCCAGGCTCTTTCTTTCTACCTCCCTCGCATGGAAGAGGTTTACAACGAGTACTACGCCCGTTTCTTGCGCATCTCGAAGGAGAACAACTTCAAGCCCACTCCCTGGATGCCCGAATTCCGTGAGCTCATGTGCGCCGTGTCCTGCCGTACTTTCGTCGGCCACTACATCACCGAAGAAGCTATCCAGAAGATCGCCGATGACTACTACATGATCACTGCTGCCCTGGAGCTGGTTAACTTCCCGTTTATCTTGCCTTACACCAAGGCTTGGTACGGCAAGAAGGCTGCCGACATGGTTCTGGCAGAGTTCTCCAACTGTGCTGCCAAGAGTAAGGCTCGCATGGCCGCGGGTGGAGAAATCTCTTGTATCATGGACGCATGGGTCAAGGCTCAGCAGGATTCCGCCAAGTACCGTGAGAAGATCGCTCAGGGTATCGCCGTCGAGGCCAGTGACAAGCCCGCCCAGGTCCTGCGTGACTTCACCGATTACGAAATCGCTCAGACCGTCTTCACCTTCCTGTTCGCCTCCCAGGATGCCACTAGTGCTGCCTCTACCTGGCTGTTCCAGCTCATGGCCGACCGCCCCGATGTGCTTGACAAGGTCCGCGAGGAGAACCTGAGCGTTCGCAACGGTGATATCAAGGCCCCTCTGACTATGGAGCTGCTTGACCAGCTGCCCTACACTCGTGCTGTCGTCAAGGAGACTCTGCGTTACCGCCCTCCCGTCATCATGGTTCCCTACCTGGTCAAGAAGGACTTCCCCATTACCGAGAACGTCACCGTGACCAAGGGCTCCATGATCATCCCCTCGGTGTGGCCCGCCTGCCACGATGAGGAGGCTTACCCCAACGCCGACTCTTTCGACCCTGACCGCTGGATTACTGGTACCGCCGAGCAGCAGACCAAGAACTGGCTTGTCTTCGGTACCGGACCCCACTACTGTCTTGGCCAGACCTACGCCCAGCTGAACCTGATGGCCATGATTGGCAAGGCCAGTATGGAGATGGACTGGGAGCACACTCCCACTCCTGAGTCGGAAGACATCAAGGTCTTTGCTACGATTTTCCCTCAGGTATGTTTTCCTTGCGCTATATCGACTCGAGTTGAAAGCTAACAAAGCCCAGGATGATTGCCTGCTTGCATTCCGTCCCCGCCCTTAAGCGTTCCTGCCGTCTTCGCTAAAGACGTCAGGCGCTGCAACGTCAGTTATGCCGGATTCTCCTGCCTTGCTGAAAAATAGCAAGCGCCTGCTTCGTGACTACGGGCACCCTCTTCTGTCCTGGTGATAGAATGGCTGCAGGCATTTCTTCTTTGCCTTTCTGAAATGTAACTACTTGTAGTATTGTTTTTCCTTTTTCTCCAATACTTTCTGAACCTTTGGGATGGGGAGTTGCGGACGGTCGACCCCTTGAGGTATGGCCACTGGCCTCTGTCTGTTGGAGGTATCGACACCCGCGGACAGAGTGTCTGGAGTAACATGATATTGAAACGATCCAACTGCGGTCGTCCGCTTCCGCGATGAGCGACGCATTGAAGGACATGTCATTTTTAGACCACGCTACCTAGAATTAATAATAATAATGTGACACCCGAGCTGCTAGCCAGGGAATAGAATACCATCACTAGCCCTATGTGAAAGATGTAGTTGAATAGACGTATTCCCATACAAACTTCAATAACCCGTGTCTGGATTCACGTCTAGCCCTCGCTCGCTATCACTACTACAACCCTTCACTAAACTACAGCCATCATGATGTTATATAAAGCCCATCCCTTCCCCCTTCCTCCCAGACTTCCTACTTCCAACAAGCTACTACATAAGCTCCCACACTCGACATAACAAATATATACAATATATACCCAACAAGAACAATGCGGCATCTCTCCAAGCGTATACTATTCCTCATTCGGCCATGTTCACCGGAAACCCACTGCCGATAGCAATATATCCATCCAAACCCTACATCAAGCCAAGATGCTTTCTCACCTACTACACCCATTATCTATAAAACACCGAATATCTCCAACAAACTTATATACAATACACCATATACCAAATAGCAAACCCACCGGCATGCTATCGCTGCCGTCTGCTTCCTAGTGCCTCAGAACGAGACGAACATAAAGAAGGCAGGTTGGGCTCCCCTAGTGACCACTCACGCTTACGGCATATACGGAATAAACCTACATATTCTGCTCCCACCCGCCATCTGCATCCACTCAGCCACTACCCTGCCAGATATGATGGCACCTAGGCGGGTGCATATCTACCAGCTAGTAGCTACTACACCGGGTGGATGTGGAAGCATATGTGGTTTCTGTTTCGAAGACCATACTGTTCAGAGATGGTTGTAATGGGACATATCATGGACACGACATGTTTTTAGAAACTGGTTGGGTGGCCGTTGAGGATGAGGAACAATAACAATGTATATGGGGACATATCTCTCCGTCTACTGGTTAGCGCGTTGACACTGCATGTCAAGAACGAGACGGTGGACGATGAGGATGAGGACCGGGGCATTCATTGAAGTCGTCGCTTCGCAGACGAAATACTATATATACGCACTGCCTTGCAAGAGAGCAAGAGAGTGAGGGAAAGAGTCTGAGATGCTCTCCCTATATCTGTCTCTTCCTTCCCACTCATTCGGTAATTGCTCCAATGTGAATGCAGCGAGACAGAACGGCGCGGTCGATTTGTGGGACGTATCTATGGTGCAATATTACATCATAATGGAATGGAAGGGCACATCTTTGCGGCTCTTATATCTGGGATGCTGTTATATGCCATGGAAAGACAGCCAACGTCTATGGACTATATGACGCCCGTTCAGCAGATCCGGGCTTTAATGCCGGACCGCATATACTGCCCTTTCAGATCTGTTCTTGGAAAGTACACCATCACGGACTTCACGCTAAACCCTATTTTGGTAACGGTAGATCGGCTTGGAGACTCTACTCTTTTTCTTCGATCTACAAGGGCAGTTCAATAACTGTATCTTGCGTTCCTCTATACAGTCGGCCTTCATGTCCTACGGTTCACCAAGCTATGTCGGAATGCAAAGACCGCTACAGAGGCTCAAGCATCTGCGTTGGAGCAGGAACGGACTTCAAAATAGCATCCCGAGTTAAGAGTTCGGTAATCGAGATATTTTGGCTTCAAAAATTGTCACAGGCCACACCCCTCCGAACGAAACAGTATTGGCATTCCCGATTAGAATGCCAGCTATTTCTGGAGCACTACCGTCACCTTTCATCTCGAGTCCTGCCATATAATCCATGCTAGGTGTAACAAGGTATCACAGACAGAACATGGTGGAGGCCTATGGTAATCTACATAGTCGCATCATATCTGACTGCTCTACTTCTTGCTTTCATGATCAGGTGGTGGTTATTTGTTCGAGTCCGTTGAGTACGGACCCATATATCTGAAGCAACTGAATATCCTGTTAGAAATGATAAGGTAGTATGTAAAATGAAGCCTGTTTAGCTTTAAACTTATGCTAATAACTTATATATTCAGTCCCCTGACCTATATCTTACTGGACAGATCTAGCTACTTAGCATTGTTCAAGATAAGATTTCTTTTCTCCAGGTCACTTCCTAGAGAGGCTCGGACATACAACCAGACATACTGTGGGAACATATAATGGACTTCTCGAAGTTCAGGTTACTAGAGATCGTGAAACTGGGAAGCTAATCACCACCTGTGAGCATAGAGTTCTTGGCTCTAGCCAGGGAACACTCTTTACTTCCAAGATTGACTTAGGAGCCTTATTATATGATCGCGTAGGAAAAACACACGGTATGTATTTTGCAGGTTCTGAACAGAAAAATCAGACATTCTTCATCTATATTGTAAAGAGAATGGTTCTTGGGCTTAAAGAGATTCTGTGGCTGTACTAGGCCCTGCGGAAATTGCTGTAATACTCTTATCTTACAATTTATAAAAGCCTGTATTCCTTCCTGGATCCTGTATTCTTGCCATTGTTCTAATTTCAAGCAATCTGCAGACTTAGCATTCGAAATAATCGGGTCATGGGAGTTGTAGAAATAGAACACATCTAGATAGTCCCGAAGGCGGTCAACACTGCAACTGACATCACCCGAAGCCGGACTTCCATCCGTCGGATATCGGCTGTCACTCTAGCATATCAGCTCGACAACTTTCTGGACTTTGCCTCGATCTCCAACCCAGACATACCAAGTCATCCTTCTCTGGGGTAAGTACTCCTCTGCTCACAAGCCACTTTACAATTCAGACAATAGACACCGTATAATCTCAAACCAGACACTAACTTCCGCAGAACTCCACCAACTACCTGCCCCATTCGCGCAACAGCACCAGCACCAGCAACAACCTCATCTCCAACCCAGAGGACGAAAACCAACAACAATGGCCTCTCTCCTCCCCCTCCGCCGGGCACCCACGTCCCTCCTCTCCTCCACCTCCAAACAATCTACCCTCCTCGCCCGCTCCCTCCGAGCCAGCACCACCATCCCCTCCACCCGGACCTTCAGAACAAGATCCTCCACCCTCCTCCCCAACACCATCACCAAGAGAACCACCATTACCCCCATTTCTCGCCCTCATCACTACCCCCTGATCTCCTCCACTTCAATCCGCCAAAAAAGCACCAAAGACAACGATGCCCCCACCTTCCGCCAATGGGGTTTTGAAGACGTACGTCCCTACCTACCTACTATCATAACCACCCCCCCACCCAACTAACCAAAGAATAGATAAACGCTTCCCTCCCCAACAGCCCGACTGAAAAGCCCATCATTTTAATTGACGTGCGCGAGCCCGCCGAGCTCTCCTCCACCGGCATCATCCCCTCGGCTGTGAGCGTGCCGCTCGCCTCTCAACCGGACGCACTCTTCCTGACTCCGGAGGAATTCGAGACGAGGTTCGGGTTCCCCAAGCCTGGTGTGAAGGGGGATGAGGAGGGTGCCGAGATTGTGTTTTATTGTAAGGCGGGGGTGAGGGCGCGCGCGGCGGCGCAGTTGGCGGAGCAGGCGGGGTATGAGGCAAGTAGGCTGGGGGTTTATGATGGGAGTTGGTTGGATTGGGCGAAGAAGGGGGGTAGGGTGGAGAGGTGGGAGGGCAATGATAATTAATCTTGTCTTCTACTAGGTATGAATGGTAGTAGGTACTGATTGTGTGGGTAGATGATGGTTGTATGTGTGCCGGGTTGGGTTTGTATATATTGTATGTTGCCATAGTACTACTAGTATCATCACATCAAATGGGAGTTCGTTTCGAAAGTGAACAATCATCACTAAGTACTACTAGTAGTGGTCGGTATAAGGTATACTTAGCTTCTACTATGCTCTGCAAATTCGAACAAACAATCAATTCAACTAGAGATCCATGATTATCATTAACAGAAAAACAAAAACCTAGGTATCGACCACGCTTTACTTTTCCAACCACCTCTTCTCTTCTCTCTTCTCCCCCCTTCATGTCATGTACAGGCATCTTGCTTTTGATTGAAAGTCGTAGTCATTTCTCATGCAATGCTCTTTTACTTTTTCTTCATCAAATCCTGAGAATGCACCCACATAAAGCAGCACTTGTCTCATCATCGCGGCAATGGAACTTGAGATCGCTATACAATACCACGATAATGGCATGCTGAAACCCGCTACCAAGCGCCATGACCCCGCCACGCTGTACTCAAGTGAGTGCCCAGAGCTGGTGATCCAAGGGCCATGCATGGGGCTGGGCTCGGTATCCGGGCTACAGAGGGAACTGGTAAGGCGATCATGGGATGTCAAAGACAGGCTTGAGCTTCTTGACGAGACCCCACTCCTCCATCGAGACATCGGAGCGGTAGAACTCCTTGAGGGTGTCGATACTGGCACGGGAGATGTGCGAGTACAGGGTGTCCTTGTCTTCGAGCTGACGGCCGTACATGGGCTGGTTGCTTCCCTCGATCTTGACGGCCACGGAGGGTTGACCCCTCTTGCAGACCTGGATGGGCTTGTGATCACGTTCGATAGAGACACTATATGCATGATTAGAAAATGTAAAGTAGGGATGATAACGGGGAAACACTTACACTCTGCCAAGGTCGATGATTTCCTTAGCGCCAGTCTCCGGGTTGGCCTTGACTGCCGCAACAGGAGTGTGCAGACGCAGACTTCCTTCCGCAACATCAACACCGATGACGATGGGGTCCTTCTTGTTGAACACAGCCACGGTCTTGAGTACGCAGGGGAAGACAGCAAGCATCTTGCTCTCTTCCTTGCGGCGCTCCGTCAGCTCAGCCATGTGCTTGGTGAAGTCATCGAACAGGTGGTAGATGATGTCGGCAGTGAAAATCTTGACACCGACTTCATCGGCATAGGCAGCTGCTTCCTTGTCCACCTTGACATCGAAACACAGCATAACGGCGTACTCCTTGGCCTTCTCCAACATGGTACCGGCCATCATGACATCACGCTTGTACACAGGACCGATAGAAATGTTGGCGACGGGAATCTTGGAGACACGAAGGAACTCGAGCAGAGCCTCCAGAGATCCAAGAGTGGAGGCCTGCACGCTGACACCACGCTGGTCCCTAGAGACCTTGCTAAGCAGGTTCTCCAGATCGGACATGACCTCTTCCTCAATGTCCTCCTCGTCGTCATCAGGTCCGACAACCATCAAACGAGAACCGGCAATGGCCTGTTCAAGGTCGTTGGCGGCAATCTTAACACCAAGGGCAGCCTTGACTTCCTTGTTGTGCACATACTGCGACTTAAGACGCAGTTCCTTGAGAGGAGCCGGTGTCAACAACGCTCGAATATTCGTAGATATAGGACCGTTTAGACCGCACAAAACGATTCGATCACCCTCGCGGAGGATACCGTTCGACAGGACAACGTCAATGGTAGTACCGAGACCCTCAATGACCTTCACCTCAAGCACAGTACACTCAACCTCGGACAGGTACATCAGGGAGTTGGTCATACGCTCCTGGGTGAGAGTGGTCAACAGCTTGAGCATGTCAGGGATACCTTCACCAGTGTGGGCGGAGGTGGGCACGAGAGAAACGTTGCGGGCCATGGACTTGTTCTCGTAGAACAGCTCCGAGTTAAAACCCTGTTCGGCGAACAAGAGCTTAGTGCGCTCCAAACGGGTGCGGAATTCGTTCTGAACGCCCTTGTTCTGCAAGGCCAAACTCTCTTGGAAGCCGTTGTTGTCGATCTTCTTCCAGCCGTACAGACGATCAATCTTGTTGAGGGCGACGATGAAAGGAGTGCGGCGATCACGGAGCAGCCTCATGGACTCAAGAGTCTGGGGCTCAAGACCGTGCATGATATCGACAACCAGGATGGCAATGTTACAAAGGGAGGAACCTCTCGAACGCAAGTTGGAGAAGGACTCGTGACCAGGGGTATCAATGATGAGCAGACCAGGGATCTTGAACTCAAACTGGCCGTCTTTGTTCACCACGGCAGTCTTCTGACGCAGAGCATCAACAGGGAAGTAAGTGGCACCGATCTGCTGCGTAATACCACCAGCTTCACCTTCCTGGACGTTTGTCTGACGAATCTTATCCAGCAACTTGGTCTTACCAGTATCGACGTGACCCAGAATACAGCAGATAGGAGAACGGAGGTTGTCCTTGGAGCGCGCGGCCATAGCCTCCTCGTGCTGCTTCTTTCTCCGCTCGGCGGCCTCGGCCTTGCGCTGAGCAATAGCCTTCTGTGCCGCGGACTGCTCCTCGTCCTCAGAGTCCTCGTCAGAGGACTCATCGGAATCATCCTCACTCTCGTCTTCCTCATCCTCCTTGGAGGCAGGCTTCTCGGTAGCCTTACCATTGGTGGCGGGCTTCTCCTCTTCCTCGTCGCTAGGAGCATCCCAGCTGTCCTTCACTTCCTCGGCATCAGCAGCCTTCTCCCAGTCATCGAGCTCGCTCTCTTCTCCGCCAGCGGCGGCGGCAGCGGCAGCAGCAGCCTCAGCCTCGGCCTTGGCCTTCTTCTCTTCCTCCTCCTTTCTTCTGCGTTCCTCTTCAGCTTCACGCTGGGCCTTGGCGCGGGCAGCAGCAGCCTCCAGGTCATCCTCCTGCTTCTTGGGTCCACGCTTCTTCCGGTTCTCGTAAACAGGGCGCTTCTTCTCGGCCTGGCCCTCTTCCAGACCAGCAACCTTACCAACACCAGCCGCAAGCATCTGCTGCATGCGCCGCTCATTGCGCTCCTTGGCTTCCCTCTGGGCCTTAGTGAGCAGCTTACCCTCCTTACGAAGCTGCTCCTTCTTCTCCTTCTCCTTCTCCTTCTTCCTTTGGCGGGCCTCTTCCCGCTTCTTCTCCTCTTCCTCTTCAATACGACGTCTCTCCTCCTCAGCGGCTTGCGCCTCGGCTAACAGGCGCTCCTCCTCTTCACGCTGCTTGCGGAGAGCCTCCTGTTGCTTCTGGATAGCAAGCAGGTGTGCAGGGATCTTCTTCTTCTTGCCGCCGGTTTCCGGAACGGGGGCAGCAGCGGGGGCGGGGGCGGCCTCTTCCTTCTTCTCAGGCTCGACTTTAGCGGGCTGAGCCTTCTCAGCGGGGGCAGCGGTCTTCTTCTTGGCAGCCTAGATGATAAGGTGGACCCGTCAGCTCGACACGACCATGAAACGATAAGAAAAGCTGCAAAAGCGCAAGAAACATACCTGCTCCCTCTTACGCTGCTTCTCACGCTCCTTCTTCTCCCTCTCCTTCTCTTTCTTGGACTTCACACGGAAGCCACCCTCCTCCTCCTCAGCGGGTTTGGGCTCAGGCGCAGCAGCAGCCTTCTTAGGCTTAGCCTTTCCGGCGAACACATCGTCTTCATCGAAGGTACCCTCCTCAGGCTGCTTGCTAGCGAAATCGGCATCGCCGTTGGCCTCCTGAGTGGCGTCCTCACCCTCAACGAAGTCATTGACCGGCTTTCCCTTCTTCGCCTTCTTGTTCTTGTTCTTCCTCAAAGCGGCGAGCAAACCGCCACCGCCCATGCCAGCATCCTCGTCGGCAGGAGCACCTTCTTCAGCAGCGGGAGCTTCGGCCTCACCACCGGCAGCAGGGGCAGACTCTCCGAGCTCAGCTTCCCAGTCCTCCTCTTGCCTCTTGTTTCCCTTCTTCTTGGGCGCCATATTGATAGGTTGAGGATTCGGTCGACCTCGATTTTATTCCTTTAGATGGATATGTGGATGGATATTACCCTATGTGGATTAAAAATGGACCGTTAGTTAAGTGAATAGAAATGTACTATGTGACCGAGCGATGTTGGCAGTCAATGTGGATGAATGGTGGTGGTGCGCACTAACAATGAGGTATCAGCTTTCTCCGGCCCGCGCGATCTGCGGAAGGCAAAGAGTGGCAAAAGATGAGCCCGAAAAGAAAAAACCTTCCAAAAGGGATCGTGAAGAATGGGAAGAAAAAGAAAGAGCGAAAAACAAGCAACCGTTTTCCCCCCTGGTGGTCGATAAGATCCAAAGGTTGGAGACTCGATGAGGCGGGAAGGACGAGTTGCCTTTGGGGTAATAAGAATTTTGGGCCGGGCGTTTGGTGGGGACAATCGCCGGATTATTATGCGAGAGGCCGCCGGTGGCCCGCGCTCTTATTGTTCACGGCGGGCACACAATAATTACCTTCATTGTATTAACCTGCTGGCTGCATTCAATTTGCGTCAAATATTTTGCATCTATGTACACGGTACAATTCTATATATATAGCTTGGTGCCAAATATTATCCTCCACAACCGAAATTGGTAGATACCCTTAGACATCCACCGGGAGGATCCGCTGCAGCCATCTCATAACGCTCGCAACCGCATCGCTTGCTTCCCCCAGTGCGTGTCTAGTCAGTTCCGCAAATTGCTCGGGGACTCCCTGCTCCGGACGGATTCCTGGAGCTGCCGGACCACCGAGCGTCTCCTTACTTAGCATCTGCATTAGATAGCCAGGCCCGCGTATGAGCAAGCGGCTGAGAACGTCACCGTCAATATGCATTTGAGATGGCTGAGGGTCCATCAGCCCGACTGGGTTGCGCTGTCTTCTCCTCTTGGGAATAAATGGGCAGATCATGGGATCGCGGATGCATAAGTCCTGCAGCAAGCGTAGAAGGCGCCACTCCTTCTCACCAATAGTCAAGAAACGATAGACTGTGCCATTCATCGCAGTACCATAGAATACTTGAGAGGTAGTGGAAAGAGGTGACTTATCAGAGCCGGAGCTCAGCCTCATCACTGATGAGGGAAGGTGTGCTTCGCACAGAGCTGTGGGTAGCATCTTGTTGGTCTCTGTCACACCGTTCTCCGTCAGAAGGCTCACGCGCCCACCTCTGCTGGAGCAGAGGACAAGGTTCAACTTCCCACCAATATAAACATGGGCGAGACCATCATGCTTTTGACGATCATAAGCATGGAGTGTTAACTTGTCTTCTGTGGCCTTGAGCACCATGAGTGATTCTCTCGACGTGGTCATGTAGAGGTACGGCTCCCTGGCAGTTATGAGGACCGCCGGAGACAGGACAGAGTATCTAGCCGCTCGGACCCATCGTGTCTGCGAGAATTTTGGTTCAAGTGGCACGATTTCATGGCCAGTGGAAACCATCAAGGTGAACGCACCGTATGGCGCAATTGCGAAAACCGGACCCTCAAACTTGTGGATATATTTCACAGAGCATTCGATCCGCGACGGTTTCGACGGATCGCGGTATGCCTGTAAGAATATGACTCGGCCGCGCTCTTGCTGATGTTTGCGAGAAGTGCCGATGACAATAAAGTGATATTCCTCGTCCCCTTTCCTGGGCGTCCACTCCAGTATGCAGCTGATCTTCTCTCCTGCTGCACCTTGTGGTCTCCACGGCCGGGGATCGTCTTCCAAAGGATTTTCGAGGGAGTCGATGAGCGAGTTTTGCATGTCAGGGTCGATAAACTCGATGAAGGGCCGCGTGTAGCGCTTGATGGGGTCTGCGTCTGTGTCGTATTCTGTCTGGGAATAAACCACTATCAAGCTCTTGAGATATCGCGAATAAGCTAATCTGCTAGCGCTACCGGGCAAGTCGATCCTCCTTGGAACAGTCTTCGTCCCTTGCTCCAAGGTACATATCATGAGCTGTCCATCGGCGACGCAGAAAAGCGTGTTGGAAAATCCATCCATGTCTTGACTCCCGGAGCTCGAGATAGAAAAGCTATGAATGCTTTTTGGGTGATATGCAGGCTGAAGGATGTTAGTGTTTGTGATCAAAATGATGGGCTTATGTCACTCACATTATTCTGGTCAGTGACCCATATCCTCTGAAGAGAGTAATCGGCCAGTCTGCCGGTGCAAGATGCCTGCCAGAACCCTTGTCCACAAGTCAATAAGGCGAACTCTCCCTTGCCCTGTACTTTTACCGACGTGTGCCCTAGGTGCTGCGGCGCTACCTGGGTTAATGCTGCATATCAGGCCGATTAGCATAGGAATTAATGGATTGAACTTGTGTTAGAACAAATCTCACCAATGGGGGAGTCAATACTCTCCCTGTCCAGTAATAGCCCGAATGGAACCAAGATACCGCTTCGCAAGCCGCATAGAACAGTGCACATTTTCAGTGATTCTTCACCGGCATTTTTGATAATAGCAATACTGTCAATGGCTCTCGATATGTCGTTCTCATTCTCGACGTTGACAGTGGCTTCCAGTAAGAAAGAGATGCTTTCTGATAGGCGATACACCAAGACCCTTCCGTTGCTCGTGCCTACAAACAGAAACAGAGACGAGTCAAGATTTTCCATGATCATACAGATCGGCTCATGTTGAATCAACGAGGGCGGAGCGACATCAAGCAACTGGTGCTGACCATCTGACGAGAGTTTCTTGAAGTGAAGGCGTACTTCATCTTGTGTCCTAACAACAGCGGCGATGAGTGAGGCCGGTCCATCAACAGCAGCCACCACAATAGTCTGGCCAGGACCGACTTGAGAGCGATAGCCCGGCATCTCTGGGGTTGCGCCAACGCATACTGTCCTGTCTGTCACCTGTATGATAGCCCCCGATACAGTGCATCCTGCTGCCAGGGTCTGTGTGCTAGAGTCGAGCCCAGATTCTGCCTCATCAATGGCGCAAAGTTCTTCTCCAAAATCAGCAGGCAAGTACAACAGAAGTGAGGACATAGGGTCAGATGTTAGAACAAAAACGCCCCCAGTCGATCCGTCTGGCATGGTCCATATATCTCTGGTTCCAGACAGCTCCTCCAGCGCAACGATGAGCCCAATTTGTGCTTCAACGCCGCGCCGCAGCTCAACTACTGCACCTCGCGAGAATGATGAAGCAGAGCAGACAAAAAGGCGATCGCTTGCAATATCCGAAGGTGTCGTATCCTCACTCTTCACAACAACGGAGTCGGTGACAGGGGTCCAATTCATAAATTTCTGGACACACCGCGGATGGTCACGAGCCTTCTGGACAAATAGCCCGCCATCACCTGTGGTGCCCGCTGCAAGGAGCAGGTCACCACCTTCGTAGCCGATGTCCAGAATGTCAAATGCTGCATCAACATCACAGCACAGTTGGCCCAAATGTGCCTGATTCTCGAGCTCACCGTCAGTGCCAATTCCTAAGTAGGTTATTTCACCGTCCTCGCGACAGAGGTAAATGTCATCATGCTTCTGATTGTACAACCAGTTGCGCAACGGCCTTGCCCATCTGGTCCAGAGCGGTGACTTCTGAGATTCTTTTTCATAGACAGGGAGCGGGTATCTGCTAGGGAGTCTCTGAGGGTCAAGCTTATTTTGGTATACCGTTATGGATGTTGTCGTGACGAGCATGAATGAAGAAGTCTTAGTCAATGGAATCAACATTGTGGGAAGCCTATCCTCCAGCGGCAATACCTTTTTGGTCACCCGTGGGGTAGCCTGGCGTAAAGACTCGTTGGCATCCCACTCGTAACAAACAGCCTGTGTCGACTGATCCTGAGCAACCAATAGTAGTAACGTAATCTTGTCACCGTCTTCAGACTTTGGATACAGGAATTCCATGGCAATGATATCGCCTTCAACGCGGAAGAAGCGCTCCTACAAAGGATCACAAACAGGTTAGCTGCAATTCAGTATCTAGGATCATCCAAAACTATACCTCTGCTATAGGGTCTAGTCTATTTTGGGTCATCTGTGCTTGGATGACCGGCGGTCTCTTCAGGACGAAAATCCCAAAATAGTCACTTGAAGCACTAACAGCTACCGCACGAGACCTGCAAAATCTCTCAGCCTATGATCATCATAAACAGGTTCATGAAGCGGCATACCTTGGTTCCACAGCAATATTCCGGCCGAATCGTTCAAAAGCACTGACATCATTTGGCAGCGGCCGACGATGGTAGACAAAATGGCCACTCGCGTTCGAAAAATATAGAAATACTAGCTCTTTCGAAGCAAGGCTAAGAACCAATATTTGTGGAGGAAGGTCCTGGCGCAAGTCCGAGTTCGCGCGCAGTGTCGAATTGCTCGCCCCAAGCTTCATCTCCTCTTCCCAAGGCAATTCGGTGCTGACATTAACGACCTTTGCTGCCATGATAAATGAGTCGAAGTCACTTTTGGTAGTGACCTCCTCCAAGTGAACCCCCGATACCGCTTCTTTGATTTGCAAATGCCGCTCACCCACGAAGACGACATCATTTTGGTCTTTGCTTCTGAGGTGCGCGGGGAGGATCCACTGGATGATAGGACTCGATACTAGAGTATGCGACAATAGCCCAATTTTTGCCTGGGATGCAGAATATATGTTCTCTGTCTCGATGTCCATAGAATCTCCGGTCGCCGAAGTAGTTACGGCTAATCCTGCACCGCTTCCTGATGTAGCCATGGTAGCTACTATTATTGACTGTGGGGAAAGCAGGGCCCGTAGGATCAGAGAGAAATCCCTTGCCAAACGAAAGAATGAGAGGAGGACACGAAATGGAAAGAAAGAAAGACGCGAAGATGAAAAAGGAAATCAAAACGAGAGGATATGACAGCCGACCAACGGTGTCCACAGCTGCTTTTCGAGGGATCCCGACTCCTTATTCTGTGGAGCTGAAAATTCAGGGAAGAATGGAAGGGGTGGTCTCTCAGAACTATGGTTTGAGAATTTTCATGCTTAGGATGATATGAGAAAGCAATTTCATGTCAGGAAAGTGCTGAGACACCAGAGGCGAAGTGAACACAGAACGCGTGCTACTATGCGAATACAAATCAAAGAGTAATTCCCTCTGTAGAAATGATACCGCTATGCAAAACCGAAAGCTAGTAAAGTATCAGCAAACTGCAATCTATGGAAGACTGCCACAGGGCAAGGATTCGGGACTTACACTCCAAAGGTATCTTATGCGAACGCTTGCGGTGGTGCTGGTGATATGCACTGAGACGGCTTCTCGATTCTCTTAAACACCATATGGTTGTCCAAAAGTTTATGTTTCACAATGAAAAAGCGTTTATGGGACACAGACAGCGGGGAAGTAGTATGTCGAATTAAACACGATGGCCAGCAGTGGAACCCAAGCGGTTTGCGGGAAGGTCAATTGAATATGTTTGGTTTTAGTATGATGCCATCGGCCCACTATGAGTTTGCAGCATTGTCTGCAGCTATCTTTGCGAACCAGCAAGATAAATTTGCAAGGATGACAGAAGTTGTTGCTTGCGAATAAACCGACAGTGACTCTGGGACTCGTGAAGACCTCAGCCAGCCATGTAAGAAGTTCTGGAGGGGCAGTGGATCGATCATCGAAGCCTCGCCTGCTCGTTCGGGCGGTCGGCGATACAGATCAAACCAAGCAAATCACAGATCACGGGACACAGACCTGGTGTGTGGCCTGAGGCGGCCACGCGTCCGTTTTGGGTTTGGCCATGGCCGCAGTCACCTCCGGCTTTGCATATCGCCTATGTTATCCCATAGATACTTCGTTGCCTAGATTGCGGTGCTGTCGGTTAATCTGGAGAAGCTAGGGCCGGACCAGAATTGAATACTGGGCGTTGATTTCCCTAAAGCAAGCTCTGACCTGGCGAGAGGCCCGTTCATCCGTTGCATCCAAGTATAGACTACTCATTGTTAACGCTATACATCGGGATACAAAATTAATTTATATCGTCGGGTTGTTTCATTCGGAGGCTGGCCTGCAGAGACTCAAATTTTATACACACCAGTGTTCTGAGATACACTGCCCGCCTCAACGATGGACCAGCCATCTGAGAATAACGAGCCAGACCACATCGCGGAGACAAGTCTGGAAACAGAGCAGAAGTCTGCCGCCGAAGCCGAGGCCCTTGAGTCAGAAAGGCTCAAGAATGCTGAGCTCGAAAGACGCATAGCCGAGAAAGAAACGGCCATTCGTCAAGCATGCGACTTGCGCGATTTTGATGCACTAGTCTCATATGCTACCTCAGAAGGTGGCTTCCTCAACGATGATGTCCGGCGAACTGCCTGTGAGAACTACCCTATAACGTTCACATGCACTTTCTGACGTTCTATCAGGGCCTATCCTTCTACAGTGTGATCGACGTGGACCCAATTTTGATTTTGCAGGATGGGAACAACTACCTGCACATAGTGACGAAGAACAAGTTCAGCTTGACGTGAACAGGTCGTTCGTCTACTACCCTGAATGTAAGTCACCCTTTTTATGGCTCTCGGTGGTGTCTAACTTGACCAGGCTCTGACCAGGAGCTATCCATCAAGAAGGATGAGCTCTCCAAGTTGATCAAGCAAGTCTTGCGGTGCTTTCCCATGCTCTGCTACTTTCAAGGCTATCATGATATCGTTCAAGTCCTGCTATTAGTGCTTGGTGGCCAAAATAGTGCTGCTGCTGTTGCACAAATTTCCCTTCTCCGGATAAGAGATTACATGTTGCCGTCCCTTTCGCCGGCGCTGAAACATCTAGAGCTGATCCCTGCGATCATCGAAAAGGCCGATCCTGCATTACGACGTCATCTCGCCGAAATCAAACCATTCTTTGCACTCGCTGCGACTCTAACAATGTACTCGCACGATATTCAAGAATATAGTGACATTGCACGCCTTTTTGACTTTCTGCTGGCCCAGGAACCGGTAGTCTCCATATACCTTTTTGCGGCCATCATCCTCTCGCGCAAGAAAGAATTACTTGAGTTTTCAGTCGATGAAACCGATATGTTGCATTTTACCCTGTCCAAGCTTCCAAATCCCTTGGATCTTGAGGGTCTGATATCCCGCGCGATGCAGCTTTTCGAAGCTCACCCACCGGAAAGTCTACCATTTGGGGCCTGGAAGCGCATTCCAGAGTGCAGTGTGCTCAAGTCTTCACGGAACCTTGTCAGGATCCAAGCACCTGATGAGACAGTCGGCCTCTTCGCGAAACAAGTACGGCATCTACGTTACGAGGAGCGGAAGGAGAAGACCGTTGCTTTCTTGTGGAATCACAGACGGACTATCGGCTCCGTGGCTGTGACGATATTTATTGGTGCTATGTCGTTCTGGATCAAGAAGAGGGGATTTGACAATACGATATGGTCGTATGTCAGTAGATTCCATGGGGCTTTGCAGGCCCGAGGTTACATTTAACCTTATGTCACCATTGGGAAAAGACAAAAAGGCACCGGCTCACAAAAAATTATGCTTGGGAAATATATGTAATATTACTGCACACGAAGAAATATGTGATAAGAAAGGAAATATAATAGTTTTGAGAGATGAAGAACAGCCTCAGCACACAGATTAGCCAGTAGAGGCGGACGCACAAAATGCGAAACGCAGCCCGCGTCAGCCCGTGTTGAATAGATGGACAGTCTCCACATGGTGGCTAGTGCGTGGCTTTCCCGGCAGCCGCTGAGGTGTACTCTTGCATTCCCGCATCTCCCAGGACCCAGGAACCGAGAGCTCAACAACCACCTTTGAAAACGAACGTGAGCTGCCCAAAATGGCGAACCAGGGCTACGACGTGGTAGTGGACGTTGACGCCGAAGTAAGACCCCGTCAACAGTCCGCATCTGTAACCATAGTCTACTAACAGCAATTCCCAGGGCGATCTCGGCCATACCGACCTCCAAGAAGACCTCGAATTCCACCGTTCCAGTAAGCTAGCTGGCCTTGAGTACCACCACCTCATCCCAATGCACACCTACTTACCTCCACTATCTCAGACTTCGAAAATGACCAACGCAATGCCAAGGCCCAACAAGACTCGGCCCCCTTCCTCGGCGGCGGTTCATCGCGCGGCCGTGACCGATCCCCCGGCGGCACACCCTCCAAGCTCAACTGGTGGTCGATCCACTACTACTCGCAATTCTTCGACGTAGACACGAACGAAGTCCTCCGCCGCTGCGTCGCAGCTCTTTACCCGCGCAGCAACTTCCTCGACGTCCTAGAAGGCAACCCAGACCTCTACGGCCCCTTCTGGATCGCAACCACCGTCGTCGTCATCCTCTTCCTGACCGGCACCATCTCGCAATGGCTCTCCAACAATGACGACGAGCACTTCGAATACGACTTCACTTTGCTATCCGGCGCCGCGGGCTTGGTTTACGGATACACGGGCATCATCCCCATTGCGCTGTGGGGTGCGCTGAAGTGGTTCGGCAGCTCCAGCGCGGACTTGGTTGAGTCGTGGGCGCTCTATGGATACTCGAACCTGGTTTGGATTGCCGTCGCCCTTGTTAGCTGGAGCCCTTTGACGGCGTTGAACTGGGCTCTGGTGGGTGTTGGGTTCGGGTGGACTGTCTTCTTCCTCCTGCGCAATCTGTACCCGGTTTTGAGTGCTACGGATGCGAAGGCTAGTAAGATCTTGCTGATTCTGGTCATTGTGCTGCATGCTGGGTTTGCGTTGGCTATTAAGATCTTGTTCTTTGCGTAAGTGGTTCTCTACTATTCTCCCTTCCGGTGTGATTATCTTACTGTGAGGGGTTCTGACTAACGTGATAATTTATGCAGACATGGAAGCCCTGTTTCGAAGAAGAACAAGGACCATGATGACGACGATGACCACGACGACGACAAGCGACGGATGTTCGGTGGTTGGTAGAAAAGAAAAGGTGCTAGATGTAGGTGTTGGTATCGGTGTCGTTTCCTCCGGATGTTATACTGTTCAGTTGCTGTCTTTCCCCTCACATGGGACCATGACATTGCTCCGGCAGCATTATGTCATGTCATGTCTCGACTTGCTGGTTTATGTTCTCAAGTGTTGTTATCTCTGATATCGTTTTCACCGTTTTGTCTGTTGAACGTTTTCCCTCTTCCAAGCCATGCTGCATGTGTATGTGTATCTACTAAGAATGCGACGAGAGCTTTTTTTGAATTTTACAGGTTGTGCTTTGATTGCAACTTCTTCCCGAGGAGTCAACTATAGACATTTGACTTCGGCTATAAGTAATGATTCATCATTCCAACGCCATGTAGAAAATCTCCCACGTTGCAATCGTATCGTAACCCCAGCAGCTCTTTTCCCCAGCAACGCAGAAAAACCGTAATAAGATAATCGTCTATTTGAGCTTCTTCTTGGGGCGGAGCTGGTTGGTGTGACCACACTTCTTCTTGCGGCAGTTGGTGGCACGGGGGGGAAGGCGGGCCTAATCGGAGCATCAATGTTAGTGGGGAAATGGTTCGCTAGGCGGGACTCAAAAGAGGGCGGGATCGAGTCGGAAGAATAGAAAAGTAGAATAGATGGATGGACGTACGTAGCACTTGCGGCAGATGGACTTCTCGCAGTTGTACTTGGAGGCGAGAGCCTTAAGGGAGGGCTCGATGATACCACCACGGAGACGGAGGACCAGGTGGAGGGTGGACTCCTATAGTCGAGAAAAAGAACCCGTCAGTCAAACTATATCCCCAATAGTCAAGTCGCATCGAATGTCGATAGTCGTGAAACGTTCATGAATGCGACCGTGCCGATTGATCCTCCCCTCAAACCCAAGTAGTATGTTGTGGCGCCCCAACCGACCCGTATCGCATCATGTTCGTAACCGACTATCCGAGCAGACGAAATCGACGTATATATAATTCGCGGAACCGTTTCACTCATACCTTCTGGATGTTGTAGTCGCTCAGGGTGCGGCCATCCTCAAGCTGCTTACCAGCGAAGATAAGACGCTGCTGATCCGGGGGGATACCCTCCTTGTCCTGGATCTTGGTCTTGACGTTGTCGATGGTGTCGCTCGACTCGACGTCGAGGGTAATGGTCTTACCCGTGAGGGTCTTGACGAAACTATTAATCGGAGAAGAGCCTGGGTCAGTTTCCTTATTTCATTTTCGATGATATATTCGTGCCATCTTCCGGGATTCGACCGTAATTCGACGAGTGGTTGCCAGGGGACTTGGAATGACCTACATCTGCACTGCAGAGACGCGGAAAAAACGACATGTTAGTTTGCGACTTCAGGGAACACGCATTTCGCATTCACGAACGAAGAGGGTATACGTACTGGCTGCGGTTTTCGTTGTTGCTGGCTGACGATCGGCTGAAAGGTCGGTCGGATGAGGCGATGTCAATTTCACGATTTCTCGCTTAGCAAAGGTGGAACGGACCGCACGTGATCAGGGTTTAGGGCAGTCCGGCCGCGTTCGGGGCCTCTCCGCAGTCTCCATAGCCCGTAGCCTAACTACTACTTTTACATCATCCATTTAGCATCATGCATACGTTGGAGGCTGTCCGTGGTCCGTGGTCCGCGGTCCGTGTTGTGATTGTGCTTTCATGATGCTCGACACGACATTAATGTTCAGTGATACGAAAATAATGCTTCCACCAGCCTTTTTAATATGCAGAAAAACCTATGACCATGAATGACTAACGATTTCTGAAGTTTCTATTTTTGATGTTTATATACTACTTCAAGGCCGGGACCCAATTGGCTCAGTTTCCCAGTATATATGGTCGCCAAGCTCAACTTCACTCACCATCCTCCAGCTCAGACATACTCTCTTCGTCATTGTCTGAATCCGCACTGGACTCCTGAGAGAATTCCATGCCCATCGATCCAAAGTACTCAACCCGGCGCTGCTCTTCCAGCCACCGGTTGATTTGATTCTCTGCTTGTGATACAGCCCTAATCAATGTAGATATGGAAACGCCGGCTACCTTGGCAGCTGTCTCGTAGAAGGCCTTCGCAGTATCCGGAAGATCAGATTCGGTTCGATACCGCGTGTAAGAGCATCCCGGCCGGGGGGTGTCCAGGTCATCCTTTGCAATGACTTGTCTTGCTCTCAATTGGCTTGTGGACGCCTTGACCAATTCATCAAGAGCTTCCTCATCTGTTAGTTCTGGAGTAGGAGCTGTGGCCTGGTTTTCCCCAGCACTTGGACCAGTCGGAAAGAGATCTGCGAGGGGATTTGATACTGGAACACTGTTCAGCACTGAGAAGAAAACAATGTGGCATATGTCTCACCTTTACTCGCATCAAGCCAACTATTCTCGTACCAATCCATATACTCGTCGAGCTGGGACGGCGTCATGCTGAAGACGTCTCTCTCAGTCACCAATATCTCCTTTCCCTTGCCAAGCTGACCCGCAGGCGTCTCTCGATTGTCAAAATGCCTCTGTATTTGTGACCAAAGACTCCAATCGATCACTTGCACTGTGGGCTCTTCTATGTTCGTGGGATATCTTTCAACATCGTCAAATGGGAATAGAAGCTTGGTGGAGATGACAACTAGAGCGACCAGTTGCAGCTCGGGCAGTTGGAGGGGCCTTCTCCTTCCAGAGATGCTTGTAGGGAATTCGAAGTTGAACCCTAGAAGATGCTGCAACTTCTTCGCGGCTGGATAGATATCGACTGGAAGTAGGTTAACGAATGAGAATAATTGAAGATGGGGCGCCGCATACGAGGAAGCGCAAGTCTCTTGATGTATTTATATAACATGACTGGCCAGTTCAAAGATGGAAATTGCATGTTGAATTTGCCATGATAAAGCAGCAGAAGGTCCGAGACAGCTCCGTGAAGATGCTCGGCTTGGAGTAGCCTCTATCATATAGTCAGATACAGCCATCTATTCCTGACTTATCATAGGCACTCACCGTGGTCTCAAGTATGGAGATGAACTCTTGTGGTAGTCTATCTCTCATCTCTCGAGGAATATCCTTTACAATTCTGATGAAAGGAACCTCGCCACGCATAACCATGCTAAACATTCACTTAGCCCTTGCAACATTCAAAGTGGTTCATGCTTAACTACCCACCGATAAAAATCCCCAACACCCACCGGCAGCCTCATTAACAGAGCACCTAGATAGCACAGAGCAATGCTATCAATAAGGCGAGGCCATGTAGCCTGCCTTCCTCTGAACTTGATGTCCTCGGCGCCATCAAGCCCCGAGGTTACTTGCGAGCTGAAGAACTCGGGCTCCTCATCTTGCTCTGAAGGATCATTAATCTTTTCGGCGTATGTCTCCAATCGGAGCGCCCAAAGGTCGCGAACGACAGGCTATGCCCGCATCAGTCAGCCGCTTCGTTAGTGGTTTCCCAAAGGGGGCTATGCCATGCATACCTCGAACTGTGACGGAAAGCCGCGGTGATGGACGAGCGCGTGACATTGCTTCCAGAGGATCAATTGGTAGACTTGCAGAAATAGACTATACGCCTGGCGTCCCCGGTATGCTGACCGATATTAGCTGATGTGGAGAGCGCGTCACCTCCAAACCATGATGGTAATGGTGATGGTGGGTGGTGATAGTAGTTATGGTAGGTTAGGGGCTCTCTTACTCTTTTGAGACTTCTCCGCAGCAGCCTTCTTTACGCGACTTGTCCGGCCTTGTGTATTAAAGTCTTCAGGATCTTCTTCGACTTGACGTCCCTACGCGGTGAATGAGAAATGAGTGGGCTGATCGGTCGCGTGTGTAGAATGCGTGAGGGGCGCGGAGAGGGGAAGATCAGACCTCTTGTTGATGACCCCGCCTGCAGAACCACAGGCCATTATCCAGGTAATACCGTCGTTCACGGCACCCTTCCTGCCCGCAAACCCCTCGGGTGATGTACTCCATTCAGGGCAGCGCTCTTCATTCTTCCTTGTCCAGAGGATGTGGAGGAACAGAAGGCCTGGGTCTTCCGGAGCGGGTCAGCGCAGCTACCAGAAATCGTTACCAGTCAGATTTTTTCTACCGTTGATGCAGGACCCGAAAAAGTAATATCCGCATCGCGCCTTATCGCCCACTGCGTAGCCTTTATTTTTGCGATAAGGTTGCTTCTTCAGTGTTTCCGTAGGATTTATGCACGCCCATCTCAGAATAGCGGATCTATACTAGTACGGTGCTTATCTTGTCTACAAAGACATCCGAGTATATTGGGTTGGGAGAAAAGGTAGTTATTTTTTATTCGTCAAACTATCGTGAAAGTGCTGAACTCAAGAACTGTTTCTCTGACAAGGCAGGATTTATGCCGCCAAATTAACGTGACCATCATGGCCGGCCCAGCGTATACCCAAGGCTAAACAGACGGATATAAGAGTACGTGGCGCCGCAGCTGCCCAAAAGGCCGTATCATCCACCTGACCAAGGGCAAAGCTGAGCGAGGCTCTTCAAATACACCATGGATGACAGAGCAGTTAAGGGTCCATAGACACAATAATTTAGTTGCCCTTGGGAGCCTCCTTGACATCCATGCAGACCTGCTCGCCCATGGAGGACAGGATGGTGACGTCTGAAAAGGAAAATCCGTCAGTAATCTTGCCAACAGCCACCTAGCCAAAACGGACGGGTGTTACTCACTGCAGTCCTTCTCCTCATCGTGGAACATGCGGCGGATACGGTCGCCCACCTCACCTTCGGGGACCTTGACGTCGTCCTTGGTGTTACCGTTCTCGTCCATCAGGGAAAGGAAGTCGTCGTCAGTAACGTCAAGCTATAGCCGTGTTAGCGAGTCAAGATCACCAAGACCGTTCATGTTCCAAACTACTCACGAGCTGGTATTCCTTGCGGTAGACGTTGGGGACGTCCATGTTGTGGGTGGAGGGGGACAGATCCTCAAGCTTCTTGCCAGTGAAGATATCGATGGCAACGATGTGGACCTTGGCGTGACCGTGCTTGCCAGTCTTGGAGGTGGACATCTCAACGATCTTGCAGGGGCGGCCCTTGATAACAACGTGACCGTTCTTGCGCAGGGCAGAGCACTGCATGGGGAAGGTGGCCGAGGCGCCGGCGTCGGCGGACTCGAAGGTCTCGTGGTGCTGTTAAAGGTGAACATTAGCGAACTAGCCTATGATTGAAATAATAGCAGATGGTCGGCGAGTGTAGCAAAACATGCAATGTCTGCAGGAACGAGGGGGGTTGGGTGGGGGGCAGCGATCAAGATGCGAGGCCCCGAAGACATCCAACCCAACCGAGCAAGCAGGACAAAGATAGGCCGCAACTGTGTAGACCGGGAAGTTCGCAGAAGGAGAGTTAGCACCTACCTCGTCAGCCATGGTGATGGATATTAGGGGGTATGAGGTAAAAAGTGAAAGGGAGAGGTGAGGAGGATGTTGGAATTGAGGAGGAGATTAGAGGAAAAGGAAGAGAAAAAAGCGAAGGAAGGACGAAGAGGGGGACACAGGCGAAAAGAAATCGACAAATGGACTGCGAAAAAAAGGCACTGGTTGTGGCGGGGTTTTGTGGTCGCTAGTCCCAGTCCGGCCTAGTCTCGGACAAACCACGTCCGCGGTTGCTGCAGTTCGCCGTAGCATCTCGGCCTGCTATTCCACGTATACTCCTAACCACTATAGTAGCAGTAGTTATCTACTGGTTATCTCCTGTCGACATTATCAGCCTGGTCTCGGTCTTGATCTCCGTCTCCTCGAATGTTAGCCGCCCTGTAACATCTCCCAGTACCCACCTGTGTTCTGGGAGAACTTCCCTCACCCCTCTACCTCACCCCTCGATGAACCCCGGGGAGCTCTCCGCTATCCGCACGCTTCTCCGTGCCGGCCTCCCAAGATGTGGCTAGACCGCATTTCGGGCCATGCGACGCCCTCCGGTCCCCAATTCGATAGTCGCAGCAGCTCTCCCTTGCCTCGAAGGACCTCTTCTCGCTTGGCTCCAACCCCTCAGAACAATCGCCCCGCGTCTAGTCGCCAAGGTTCAGCGTTGTCTCTCTTGTCGACCCCGAATGATTCGTCTACCTCCCTCTCTGCGCCTGCGCGGGGCGAAGGATCCTCGCCAAAACCGAGTGCTACAAGACCCCGCCCATCCGATGTCGCTGATCCGCTCGAAGTCTTGAATGGGATCATTGGGAAACAAGGCAAAACAAGAGACAGCTCTCCAGCGTCCGTCGCGGAACTGAAACCCCCGGAGCTCGTGGAAGACATTGATTTTCATGGACTCAGCCTGGAGGACTTTATCGCGGAAGAAGATCAACCGCGAAGAGCTTGGAAAAGCGATGTCGGTGCCCAGACCATCCAGCAATTTGAGAAAGAAAGGGACAAATTCCAGGACCTGCACTCGGCAATCACTGGCTGTGATGACGTCTCCAAGTCAGTTGAAATGTATTTGAATGACTTTCAGAATGAATTGGGAGCTGTATCGGCAGAAATTGAGAGTTTGCAATCTCGGTCTATACAGCTGAATGCGATGCTCGAGAATCGGCGGAATGTTGAACAGCTGCTTGGTCCTGCCGTGGAAGAAATCAGTTTGTCTCCGAAGACCGTCCGGTTGGTGGCCGAGGGGCCTATTGATGAGAACTGGGTCAAGGCCTTGAATGAGATTGAAACTCGGACGGCTAGCATCGAGGCCAAGGCCTCAGGCACCAATAGTAGCAAGTCTATCGAAGATGTGCGGCCTTTACTGGGTGATATCAAGAAAAAGGTACTGCTTCCGATGTAGATTCACTTTACAAACTGACTGACAAAATACGTAGGCAGTGGAACGAATCAGGGACTACCTGGTCTCTCAAATTCGAGCCCTACGATCTCCGAATATCAATGCGCAGATCATCCAACAGCAGCGACTAGTCAAATTTAAGGACTTGTACGGCTACATATCACGAGCCCACCCAACTCTTACGGGAGAAATCACCCAGGCGTACATCAATACGATGCGATGGTATTACCTGTCGCATTTCACAAGGTATCACCAAGCACTCGAGAAGATCAAGGTCTATCCGAGTGATCGGAACGAGGTATTAGGAGGGGACCCAACCTCACATAAAACAGGTGCGTTCGGGCTTGCCACTCAGTGCATGATCTGACTGGTACTAACTGGCACAGGTAATATCGTTCCCGGCGGCCGAGCTGGTTCTGCGGCGCACGACCCCTTCTCTCTCGGCAGGCGAGTCGACATACTTAGGGCGGGTAACCAAATGGCGATATCTTCCTACTTGGCAGAGGAGGACAATGCTTTCCACGGGCTCGAAATTCCCTTCCGTAACTTCAACCTTGCTCTCCTAGACAACGTTTCCGCCGAATACTCATTTATGACCGAGATGTTCTCCACATTGGGCTTTCAACAAATATCTCGCAAGGCTGTTGAGATCTTCGAACCAGTCTTCACCCTTGGGCAGGCCCTGACCAAGCACCTGATTGAACAGACTACGGATGCGCTTGGAGTTCTGATCTGCGTGCGGTTGAACCAGCAAGCCGCTTTTGAATTGCAGCGGCGCAAGGTGCCAGTGGCCGACTCATATGTCAACGGTACCAACATGCAATTGTGGCCTCGGTTCCAGGTCATCATGGACACGCAGTGCGAGTCCCTGAAGCGGGTAGCAGCGAACACCGGCCGTAGTGCAGTTTCTGCGTTGTCTCTTGCCGGAGGAGACGACCTCAACAAGTCATCCGCACCTCATTTCCTCACTCAGCGGTTTGGACAGCTTCTGCACGGCATTTTGGTGCTGAGCAGTGAGGCTGGGGATGATGAGCCGGTTTCCAATAGTCTGGGTCGGTTGACCACAGAGTTTGACAACCTTCTGACGAAGCTCAGCCGGATTGGCGGCGACGCCAAACGGAGGGAGAGGTTTCTTTACAATAATTACTCACTTGTTCTGGCTATTATTAGTGTAAGTCGATTGATCCGCTGCGGATACTGGTGCTGACGGATGCAGGATACCCATGGCAAATTAGCCACCGAACAGAAACAGGTATGTGCTGCATTGCCACTGGAAAGGATCGAACTAACGCTACGTAGCATTTGGAAGACATGCTTAAGAACGTAGGCAAGCGTGGCTAGTTGATAGACGTTCTTCATAGACCACGCTGGGTTGGTGTCTAGATGGGCCATTGTATATTCCATCGCCGATTACGGCACGCCCAAATAGTCTACTGTACGACAATATAATCCATAGAAGCGACTACCCCATATAATAGAACAGAGAGTATTTTCAATCAAATACCCCTGATCCACATTTGAAATCCATGTTCCGATCCCCACCAACCAAGTATCCGGCCAGGAACATCCCAAAAGATAACGAGAGTAGCAGAGCTTATCGGCATCGGCGCCGATGCCGACTCCGCCCGGCGTGGGGAACAACCACTTAAGTGCTTCTCCTCACGCCAACAACGCACCCCCGTACAATGCAGGCATTGTCACAATGATTCCACTGAGCCACCCTGTCTCAATGGCCACTCGTATCCTCCGTTCTCTTCCCAATGGCCGTCTTCTATCGCGGCGCGCCTTCTCCAGCACCGCCGCCTCCAAGGCCGACGTCACACATGCGGTAACCAATTCCTACCAGCACCCATCCATCTACATTCTCGACTCAGACACAAACAGCAATCTAACACATCACTGTTAAGGTTATAGGCGCAGGGGTGGTCGGACTGGCAGTTGCACGCCAACTCGCCATGAAGGAGGGCACATCGACGATCCTACTCGAGAGACATGAAGCGCCGGGGACGGAGACGAGTAGTCGCAATTCAGAGGTACCGTTCCAGATTTCGATTATGCCAATACAACTACATTCTCTTGAATAAAGCTAAGCAATATTTTTATAAATAGGTCATCCATGCAGGCCTCTACTACGGCATCGACACCCTCAAAACCACCCTCTGCATCAAAGGCAAAGAGCTCCTCTACGCACTCTGCGCCCAACACAACATCCCGCACCGCAACACCAAGAAATGGATCGTCGCCCAAACCCCAGAACAATGGGAAGCCTGTCTCCGCGTCCACGAACACGCCAAACGAATCGGCGTGCCCACACGCATCCTAGGGCAGGAAGAAGCGCGCCGGCGCGAACCCGAAGTGCGCGCCCTCGCAGGCATCGTGGAGAGCCCGACAACCGGCATCATTGACAGTCATTCCCTGATGACCTATCTACAAGGGGATTTCGAAGACCGCGGAGGGGATTGTGCGTTCATGACGAAGGTGACGGGCATTGAACCCGTTGCTGCTAGCGAAGGTGGCGGATACCGGATTAGCGCAGTATCCGCGGACGGGAGCGAAACGACCATCACGGCCGAGACGGTGATAAACAGTGCAGGCAATGGGGCATGTGCGATCAATAACATGGTGTTACCGGCTGAGCGGCATCGCAAGGCGTATTTTGCCAAGGGGACATATTTCTCTTACTCGGCTTCAACGCCGAAGACGTCGGTGCTGGTGTATCCGGCTACGTTGCCGGGCACGGGTGGTCTGGGCACTCATTTGACCCTTGATATGGGCGGCAGGATCCGGTTTGGGCCGGATGTCGAGTGGGTGGAGGACCCGAATGATTTGAAGCCGAGTCCGACGCGGCTGCAGCAGGCATTACCGGAGATTAGAGCGTATTTGCCTAATGTGGATGTCGAGGCGATTGATCTAGACTATTGTGGAATCCGGCCTAAGTTGGGGAAGGGAGGGGCGGTCAATACGGGCAAGGGGTTTCATGATTTTGTGATTCAGGAGGAGGAAGGGTTTCCGGGGTTTGTAAATTTGTTGGGAATTGAGAGTCCGGGGCTGACGAGTTGTTTGGCGATTGGGGAGAGGGTGAGGGATATCTTGTACTGAGCTTTAAATTATCCCTATGTATATAGAGCGTAGCTGTATGGGCATACTTGTTACATATCATACTAAAATTCGTATCACGAAGTGGAGCCTGCAGTAGTAACAACACGCATACAAAGACCAGACAGACAGACAGACAGACAGACAAAGAATCGCCACCACAGTCTAGACAAGGCTACAAGGCTTACTTGGCAGTTCTAGCATCGAACAAAGACCTCACATAACCAAGGTCAAATGAGGCTTGTTCCGCAGGCTTAGCATGGCTGGAACACCATCAGAGACGACGCGTTGGACTCCACCTCTGATTAAGCTTCTCCATCGGCTACGTCAAGACTCTGGGCAAATAGATACCCTTTTAAGAAACGCAGCATCTTTTCCAACAATAATGTTGTGAAGTAGAAGGATCATATTATCTATCTATAAAGAGAAATACTGTACCTGAATTGACATATCACATTTAGTTTTCTATTTCCGTCAAATATGGTGAAGTGATGAGGAGATACGGAGGGATCTAGAAAGGACAATCAGCGAGGAATTACCCGATGCGGAAGGGACGGGTTGTTTGCCACGCCTTGCAAAGCAGATCCCCCAACTCAAGGTCAAAGTCCAGACCCGGACTTGGATCGACGGGTTACGCGTGTTTGTGATACTGTGAGTACTTATATGTTATCTTCCTTTTCACATTCCGCAGTGTGATCTCTACTATCATAGTTTATTATATTATACTACATGAAAGATTGAATTGACTATTTCACTTTATACTTCTCTCTCGCTTCACTTCTCTTCTATTACATATTCATCTATACTATTGCTATCTGCTATCTACTATATACTCATCCAACATGACCACCCACCTACAACAACCACATCACCACAACTACCACCCACACACTTCCTCCTACAACCCCTACCACCCCTACACCATCCCCAACCACGCTCAAACCAAGAAACAACGCTCACGTCCGCACCGACGCCAACGTCAACACCACCCCTCCACAAAACCCCCGAACCCCTCCGCCCTCAAGACCCCCTCCTCTCCATCATCCTCCAAAAGCAACCGCTGCTTCACCTGGCTGCTCCTTCCCCCGGCGAGCAATACTCACATCGCCAAAAACCGTTCCTCATTCAGCAGCTACCGCCGGGCACCATGCAAAATCGCTAACCAGCGGGTGTTGGGCGTAGGCACAGTCCAGCTCCGAGTGCAGAGGGCGCCGGACGACCCTCGCACAAATACCCTTGTGCTACATGACGTGCTGCATATGCCGAATGCGAGGTGCAATGGCATTAGTGTGGCTAAATATACGGGGGAGAGTGAGGAAGAGACAGCATCGGAAGGGGGGAGTAGTGCTGGGGAGAGGGCGGTTGTGGAAGAGGTTGAGAATGGTGGTCTGGTGAAGGTGAAGAGTGAGAGGGAGGATGGGGAGGGGTTGTGGTTTGCGAGGGGGAGAAGTAGGGGGAATCAGTGCGACGGTGAGGGTGGGGATGATGGGTTGAGGGTTGTGTTGGCGGGGGAGAAGGAAATGGAGAAGGATGATGGTGCTGGTAAAGGGATCATGGGGGTGGTTGCTTCGAAGGAGGAGTTGGAGATGTTGAATGAGAGGGTTAAGAATCGGTCGTGGGTATAAAATATTCCCACTTTGTGGATCATCATATTGTACATAAATTGGTATACATGCTGTCGTATTTATAAATGAGATCGTAACGCAGTTGATGGCTTTGGCTCTGATGTAGTGGTCATTCCACATCCATCAGCACATCGCTCATGATATGCAGCACATACGAAAACTTTCGTACGCTCCACTTCCCCGTATCCTTTAGCAGTCCCGCGTAGTCGAGCAGGATGCGGCGGGCTGCTTGATAGCCTCCTTGGATGGGAACACCGCGTAGGTATACCGTGCCGCCATTCTTAATAAATTCCAACGCTGGTTCTTCAGACGGTGGAAAAGGTTGACCTTTTCGAGGCTCCATGAAGCTGGTGAATCCCTCTGTTCCCACCTTCTGCCAATCAATATCGTCGAAAAGCTCGATGGAGTTCCCGCCCCGCTGCGTTTCAGAGGGATTTGGCACCATGAAGACGTAAAGACCCAACACCAGTGCTGCGTAGAAGAGAGAAAACACAGAGTGAAACATTGTATGGTCCGATGCCCTGCGGTTCGTCATGGCTCGGTAGATGTGGGCCGCATGCAAGCAAGCCCGTCTGGCAGCCGGGGTTTGCGACCATGCTGCAATGTCATCGAGTGCTTTCCGAGCAGGGCCTGGGCCTGAACGACCAGCTGCCATGTCGAAGATCTGAGTGTCTGCTGTTAGCGTCATGCACATGTTGTGCCACATGACGGCTGCGTTGGGGTTCAGTCGGTCGAGCACGTCGCCATATTTGCTTGTCAGCTGGAGCTGAAGAGATGGTAGACATCTTGCACGCCCGTCCATGGCGTATGTGTTGCACGGGGCGAAGGGGTAGCTGGCACGATTCGAAAGAAGTCGATAATAGGCTTCTGAAAGCCTCGACTGAACCATTGCTAGCACTGCATACATGCAGAAATCATCTACCGGGCTGTGAAGTGTTGGAACGTCGACATTCTCCGATGGCATCAGTATTGTAGGCATCAACCTGACTTTGTCGCTGTCGCTTAGCTGCATCCAGCGAGTGGAGGAAGTAGCTCGAAAGAGCGCTTCCTCACACGGGAGTATCATTTGGACAGAGTCTGGCACGATGATCGGACTTGTAGACATGAATGATGAGTACCAAGAGTCAAGTAGCAATAGTCCAGTTATAAGCCTGTGATGTCAGCAGATGCTCTTCTGCATGATTGTGCAACTCACCGTTTCACTGATTCGACCTTGCTCCAGGCTTTCCACCGTGTTTCAGTATTAGGAATTGCATCGAATAAGTTCGCGTCAAGCACCTGCCCTTCCCTAGCTGCAAATAGTCCATGTCGCTGCGCAATCTATTCATGCGTCAGTCGTATTCTACAATTTCCATGAGATGGCATACCGATATGAGATTGACATAGAGCATCTGGCACTTTTCGAGGTGTTCCTTTTCCTATAGAAGTCAGTATAAGTCTTCATTTCGCGGTGATATACCTACCCCTGTCATGGCAGCCAGGTTCAGAAACAGAAAAGCAGCTGCGAATGTAGACACTGTGGATA
The DNA here is from genome assembly GCF_003344945.1 of Aspergillus welwitschiae. Lineage (NCBI taxonomy): Eukaryota > Fungi > Ascomycota > Eurotiomycetes > Eurotiales > Aspergillaceae > Aspergillus > Aspergillus welwitschiae. Next base: position 600,129 of record NW_020798711.1, on the reverse strand, counting down.
AAGAGCCCTCAACCCCCACAGAACATTTCGCTAAATCTGCTGTAATACTCTCGAGCATCGACTACGAAAAATTAGCAAAGCACACTGCAAACAGGCTCTGGTCATACCGAGAAGTTATTGATGACAAAG